>NC_092793.1:29667882-29970913 GCF_918797505.1 Bemisia tabaci
GATTTTCGAATGAACTTATTTGCGAGCAAACCGGCGAAATGCAATCGGATAAAGCACCGTGTCACCGTTTTTATTTTTATTTATCCTAGTTTTTTTCCTTGCCTCCCCTCCCCGCCTTCCGCGTCGTTACTAACAATGATGTTTTTTCCCCGGCATATTTTCGTTCACATATTCTGTTTTGTCCCCCTGATAGCCGCAGGAAATTAATTTTACGCGAATGCCACCTATTTGACGCTCGTGCGTGCTTGTTGTTGTTGTTTTTGTTTTTTCGGCCCAACTTTCTGGCCGGGTAAAAACCGGGAATTTTCACTAATTATACAGCTCCACTAGTGTGCTGCTCCCAATTGTTAATCTCGTCATTACATAGCTGAATGAAACAAAAGTTGACATCCCCAGTTCGGTTTCACGACATCGGATATGTCGGCACTATCTGTTTTTCGCATCCTATGTAGAGCAATTAACATGCTCAAAACTTGTGCATTCAAAAGTTTGAAATGCGTTCTTTAATATTTGTGGTAACCTTGATGAGCATACGCTGGCCGCCGCACAGACTTTAATTCATAAATATCAAAAATTATTTCAAAGGATAGCTTGATGACAATAGTGGTTGATTCGCCCTTGCGAAAATAGAAAAGAATGCATGCTCAAATACACATACTCTAGAGGTCCTGATTCCCAAAAATGTTTCCACACAATGATGCTGCGTCGACTCGTCCAAAATTGTTCGATCGTTGTGTTTCCGTCAACTTTTGATATCTCCAAAACGAGGCTGCTCTTTTGCTTTTACCCGCAAAGTAATCCCTCTGAAAATATGGTTTATCATTTGCAAAAATATCTTAAAGTTCCATGCGGCCGTTAAGATTTTACCCAAATACACGAACCTTTATACCCAATGGTATATGTGTGAAAATCTAGGCGGTTCAATATGTTTAATGTTTGTTTCATTCACAAATGGAAATGTAGTCAAAATTGGAGGCAGGTTTATTTTTTTAGCCCACCTAATAACAATCGTATATCTAGAAAATCATCAATGAACATAAATACTTCCTTTTATTAATTTCTATCTCTATTTCTGTCTGTTGCAGGTACGAATGGTATTCATTTCTCTTTTCACGCCCAATTTACCGTGGCCAGAAACGTGGTTGCCATAATTCTCGTACTGAAAAAAGGGGTTTTGTCCATTCGGCCGGAAGTGCGATCATATTCACAGATACCTCTGAGGTTTAGATTTTTTACAAGCTCATGTCCTAACAATTTTTATGTAAAATTTCGCTGATTTCTATGTGTAATTTATAAAAAATTCGTGAAATTTTCAGTCAGAGACAAGCAACACTTTTTCCGGTAAAAATTTCATTTGTGAGAGGAAAGTTTGCTGTGTAAAAATGTAATTATATTCTCTCATTAGAGGGCGACAAAATGACACACGAAAAACCGTACTTTGGTTCGTTGATAAGGGTTGCCACAATCGGGGAAAACCGGGAAAAGTCAGGGTATACCTAGAAATGTCAGGGAAAATGACGGAAATGTCTGGTAAAAATTGCTAAGTCACCTTTATTTGCTTTCTGAAATGGGTTCAACGTTTCGGACAACAAAGTTTTTCCGAAAACTGCTTCTAATTATGTCTTTTTAACCTTTCGACATATCGACGGTGCAAGTATCGGCAATCACATAACTCGTTTGCGGTGTCTGAAAATCTCCGCAACTATGTTATTTTTTTAAAGGAGAACAAATGGACATGATTCCTTGAAGTTTTTGCAGAATTTTCCGCGCACATAGAGGAAAAATCACGGAAGTTTTAAAGAATTACCGTTGAGTAGTTTTCCGTTTAAAAAATAAAGTATGACAGGAAGTCTGCGACGTCGCAAACCGAGTTATGTGATTGCCGACTTTCACCGTCGATATCTTCAATTGTCAGGGATTACAGGAAAATGTCAGGGAATTTCACTCTCTAAATTCTGTGGCAACCCTGGTTTATAACCCGTGCGCATGCGACTGAAAATTGTATCTTGCGCTGGCGCTCCTCAGGGTGGTGGGGAAAATTAGAGGGGGTTAATGACGATGAGGGGTGAAGAGGGAGGGTTAAAATTGCGCCCGAAAACACCCTTGCGGTTTCTTCCCCTTGAGCTCAAATTGTGGGATTAATATGCTGTCTCCGGCGTGGCGCACCACTCGCCAGGATGAAAGTTGGTGTTTAATTTTCAGCAGGTTACGAAGAGACTTTCTAGCACGCCCATGTTTCAGTACTGATGTAGCGCGCAGACACTGAGCCTCGACCTCCGTGTCCGTTACAGACTAGGTTTTTTCTTTGTTGGTTTTTTTTGGAATAACTATGTTGATACCTTCCACTGTGGGCTGATTATTATTGAAATAGATAGACAAAGCCATACACAAAGATGACAACGGAAAATGGAGCAATCGCATTCGGTAAAACGGGTGGTTGCAATGGACTAAAGTGGAAAATGATATCTTTGTACATGTCGAAGGCAAATAGTCAAATCAGGCATTTTGTTAAATGCCTAGGCAAATAGTCAAATATTATTACTTAGGTTGAAATTTTGATTTTTTAACCGTAATTTTGGACAAAATAAACCGTTGCTCCTGTAAGAAAGAATTCTCTGTAAAAATATGCAGCATTCGATAGTATTTTAAACGATTTTAAAATTCTGAATGCACATTTATCGTGACATTTGCATTGCGTCATAAAACATAGCATTTTTAAAATTTGAACATTGAAACGCACTAAAAGGAACTAGGAGAGTTCGCGTATTTGAAGAGTTATTCTTCCCAAAATATTGAAAACAATTGAACTCCTCGCCATAAATTAACAGAATTCCTTAAACTGTCAAAATTTGACTACCGGCCTAGGCATTTGATAAAATGTCTGATTTGAATAATTTTCTTTCGTCACACTTAAGAATAGCTGTGGTAGCATTGGTCCGTTACCCCACAACTGTGCTTGCCGCGCGACTAATCTGCTTTAAAAACTATGACAAATGCGTTCACAAATTTTTGAAAGAGTGCCGGAAGTTAATATTATCTCCTCACTAATTAAACGCTCCCGTGTCCATTTGTAAACGCAACTTTGATCTTTTAGATGGAATACTTGAGGGAAGATTGAATGAAGGAACTTAATGAGGGAAAGTCATTACTCTCGTCTTGGAAGAAAACTAGCTCGGTCGGTTCTCAGCATTTTAGAGCCTTTATCATCCCCCTCGCCGAGCTGAACTTTCCGGCGTTTTTATTTTCTTTTGTCCCCCGCCAGCATTTAAAAATGTTATCAGAACAAAACTTGAGTGCCCGACAAACTCGACTCTCAATGACAAGGGGGAATTTATAGAGGGGCCGAACCGAGAGCCGGGAACTAGACAAAAGAATCAGAAGTTGAAAAAAAAAGTTTTCGCGAATTTTGAAGTCGTTCATCATCTTGCTTATCAAAACAAATTATAGGGAAAGGCATTAATACACGCGGTGGATCTCTGTCACCCACAGCTCCGGGAATGCCCTTGTGGGTCGTAAAACGGTGGGGAAGGATAATTCTTCCAAGAACTCTTTCATGCTTCCAGTTTTTTTTTCGGGATCGGGAGCCCTAAAAACAAAAGTAATCCCACACACGAACTTTACAGTAGCGTCGGAAAGGAATTCCTCCAAGTCCATTACAACTTTAAGTCTCAGAACACGATCTTAAATAAAAGGAAAAAACGAAGGAAGTCAGTTTAAAATTTTCCTCAATGATACGTTACAATGTCAACCATATGCATTTTTAATGTTGGTGTCCAACTCCGAAGTAAATTTATGTATTTTCACTCTTTATACCGGTAATTGTTTTTTTACGTACATTAAAGGAACATGCTATCGACTAAATTTTGCTAGAAGGAACAATAATTTCGGGCTCATCGTTGAAAGCACTTATCTGCGTAAGGTAATAGAATTGTAGGCACGTAGTTTTTACGATGATCTAGAAATAGCAGTTCTTTATTGCGGTATGAGGTCGCGATGTATAGTTTACGGAGTCTCTAACTTTTGAAAGACGATGGCGGTAATTGACTCTTTATCTTTATGGAAGGTAAAAAAAGAAGATTTAATCATAGCTTTTTGGAGAATATAGCGTTAATTATCATCAATATCTCATTCATATCAGATCAAGTCAGTGGCCAGTTCTACGATTATTTACCTTACGTAACCACATGGTCGAAATTCCGATTTTCAGATTAACGCAATCGAAGAGTTTTGGTAAGCATCTTTTTAAGTCACACTTTTTTTAATCGATAGTAATGCCTAATTGAATTCAGCAGACATTGGAAAGAAACAATGCCCAATATCTTCTGTGTTGTCCCTGTAATCTTGCTCAAAGGTTGTTATTTCTAGGTGGAGTCAGCATCTTTCATCCATCTTTTCAAATTATAAGGCAACCCCCTTTTTTTTTTCTCTCTCTTTCTTTCTTTGCAGATCTGTGTATTTGAAAGATCTTAAGCTTTGCAACGATACAAATTTTTTTCAAAAGCCATTGAAAAATGTCAAAAGATGAGAATGGTAAAGTAATTCTTCAACACCTAATCATGAAAACTTGCGAGAACTCCTAGAGGTTAGGCACCATGCCATTGGTGTCGTGCGTTTTGCCTATGCCCCATTGTAAACAAACCGTTCATCTCTCTTGCAAAATACCGCCATTCGTGATTCGCGCCATTTCTTGGTGTTTTCCGTTTGAATATTCAAGTTTGCGTGCGCCTCATGCCCATGCCTGTTTATCAACCGGCGAAATACCCGTATATCCCTTGATTTCACCGAATTTCTTTTCATTTATCTCGAGTAAGATCCAGCTATCGTTCAATTGACACCAAGAAACCTTTTTAAGCCGTAAGTAACATTAATTCACCATGTTGAGAACTTTGGCCAGCCAGCAGGATTTTTTGGTTATGTTACTCCAACTCTGTTTTCCGTTAAGTACTTTCTATTCCACGAGCTATCGATGTACAATCTAGTGCTCCTTAAATTCAGAGCATATTTCTCTTTAAACAATAAGTCTATTATCAATAAATCATGTCTGTACTTTCCATTCTGTTGTGCTTTATCTTTTGTAATCAACTATTTTCTCCAAAATCGATCCACACAAGTAGTAATTGCTTCGCATCGACGCAGCCCCGACGCTGAGTTTACGCCATATTCCCTCCAGTATACCCAGTTAGAATGATCCTGATCCAAGCATCGTTGCTACACTCAAAAAAAGCTCCGGCCGTGGAGGCCAGGAGCAGCGGACCTGGAGCACGGACTGGATGGGCTATATGGCACTACCGTTCGCCTACGCGCCTGACGGCCGGAGTGCTACGTGCGGGGACGATGCGGATTGCTACGGACATGAAAACCGTAAGTCGCGGCCTCGAGCGGCATAGGCAGCTTGCGCTCTCCGCGCTACTTACGGGCTGGACGGCCGGAGCTCTGCGCGCCGACGCTGTCCGCGACGTGGTGGATTTTTTCGGAACTACAGCTGAAAATTCACCATTAAAGTACATAGAAAAGAAAAACTTTCCAGCAAAGTTTTAAACATTGAGTGAATTATCTTGTGTCAATTTCTGAACAAGATTTTTTTTCTTTCCTTCTTTTTAAAATAGGTATATATTTCTTTGTTGATAGTTCATAACAATTTAGTTTCAGGAAAGTTATGGATAATTCACTGTCTAAGAAAGAAAAAGAGCATATGAACGTTAGCTTGTTGATCATGTTTCAGATATCAAGAGAGATTTGAACTCATTGGCTGATAGTTCAGCAAGTCAATTTGAGAAAAGAGATGAATCTTAGAGAAGAGATGATGCTTATTGAGAAAGAAAATCAGCATATGAATGTTAGCTTATTCATCGTGTAGAGATATCAAGAGAAATTTTCAAAAACCTAACTTTAATGTTGCGAGCCTTCCTAGAAATAAATAAAGCACTGGGGAAGCACTGGAAGGAACAAATGTAGATAGATCAAAAATTCTTGCTACCTATTTTAAATGTAGAACAGACTGCCCAAGGTATGATAAATTGCTAAAACTCATTGCAGCGAAAAATGTAAATTGAAAAATAATTTTTATCACTTGGCAGCCCGTTCTCAATAAATGTAATTACTTTCACTCAATGAGAATTCAGCATTTGTCAAAAACAAAACCTGGTTCATCCCTCAATAAAAAATACGAATGCAAATTAGGAAATCACCTAAATGATTAACAAAGGAAAACCACAGGCGTAGTTCTGGGTACTTACAGATTTTTACTCCTTAAGACTAGAAGAGCTTCAGAATCTTGAAAATGAGGTTGAGAATATTTCAAAGTGTAAATTCAGTAGTAAAAGTTGACAAAACTTCAAGATATAACTCTCCGCAATAACTACCGGATACAATTTCCACAAAATATTAGCGAAGAAATATACCACCGAAAATTGTCACACTTGTTAAAATTGTAGATCTTCCCTTCAGCAAACTGAAGCGCGATTCACACAAAATGTTACCACTATTACAGTACACTGAGCTCCCTAGAATTGGGATATGGAATTAGAGAGATTATTCACAGCAACAATGTTTGCACTGGCTCTTATCGGATAATCAACGCAGGCAAGATTGGCTTATAGCTTCCGCTGGCGGACAGCTATTTTGGCAACAGAGAAGGGAGGTGTTGGATGTCGGAGAGTGAAATACTACCTACTCTCAATTGAAAACATTTAAGTATAAGCCAGAGATTAGATTGAAATGGAATAAAAAATCAATCCGATCTTATGAGCAAGCAAAGGTGGCACAATGAAGTTGCAATCGGTAAATAGACATTCTCGTGTCTACATTATCAGTATTTTAGTGTGGCGGTAATTTACTCTGTGGGAAGATGCGTGGCAGGTAATTGATTGCTTTTCTTTGATTTAAGTTCTTTCCCTTAGTAGGGGGAAAATAAGTGAATTGCAAACGAACTTACAGGAGGAGAGGATATGAGCTCAGTGCGTAGGTAAAACTGACAATTTTCACTTAACTCTCGTCACATTTCCGAAAGTATTTGACAAGCGTTATCACACAGAACTTCAGAATCAATCGTGCACCGCACAGAATCAAGAAAATATATCGAAAACCTCCAAAATTAAACGAAAAACGAACACACGTAATGAGCAATGACCAACAATGACAAGCAATTTACTAGATTCTAACCTCAATAAACAACGCTGAGTGGTGGCTGCGATCGCTCCCGAAAATGTTCAAGGGTGGCGGCAACTTTAAATTCACGCACTGAATAACATTGACGTAAAATATTATAATTTTCTGCGAATATACACGTAGCCGTCTCAATTTTAATCTGATGGTGACGCCATTTTCCGAAAACTGAATCTCACCTCACTGCCAACGGCCGTGGAAGCGGTTATGGTTCCGATCCTGAAACCCGTAACTTACGCTCGGCTCCTAGCCGGTCTTACGGCCACGAAGGCCGCGCGCGCTCCACGGGACATCGGCCGCGGCGTCCGGTACCAGCTGGCTGGCGGCGCGTTAACACCGGGATCACCAGTGTCCAGAGCAACCGGGTCACAGGGCCGTAGTTTTTTTTTTGAGTGTACTAATCACTCTGCGTCATTTTGTACCGGTGCGCCTCAAGAAGGAGCCAGTCGTAAAGCTCGGATCAAACCCTTGAGTGGAAAAACGTGCGCCACTATTTGTATTAACACCAATCACGACTCGACCCCCCCCCCCCCAACATCCCCCGCTCCCCACACCGCACCCTCGATGCAACTCTAATCCCTCAAGTGCCCAGGCAATTAATCGACCCAGCAGTTGGTTCCTGAAGTGGCTAACCCATTTCTGGAAGTTTGACTCCTATCACCTCCTACTTTTTCCCCCTCGTCCTTTGCGACGGTTCCAAAATTGAGTCGAAGTAACATTTTGAACGTTATCGTACATTTGGATTCGAGCATTTAAGACCGATTTCTATCAGTATAATTTTACGGAGGCAATAGGGATGCCAAGATGCCATTAAGCGGCGGGATGACTCAATTGTCTCAGCGCGAAAATTGGTCACTCTCCGTCGTAAAATTAGCCTTGAGGTATTGAAAATTTTTCTCGATTATAGTTTTCGAAAAGGAGATGACGAGCGTCATTAAGTGAGGAAACCAAAATAGCGTTTTTCAAGTGTCAAAATACCTGTACCTAAAATTTCTAAGATCGGTAAAAGATTTTTCCTTCAAAATTCTCGCCTTTTTGGTAACATAGAGACGCTTTATCACCTCCCTTCCTCATCCGCCATGTGTCACTCTCTTAGAAGAGGAATTCTTAGACGAAATTCTTCATGAGCTAAATCTAAAGCCATCGCGCCTTCAATTTTGCAGATGCCGCACGGACATCCATCATGTACGAATAGTTGTATCTCTGCGCCGTCATCAACGCGCCTCCTTTTACTTTGCTCTACACGCATACTGTGTTACATAGAGAAATTCTCTCACTTAGAATTTTTAGACGTGCGCTCTTTTAATCGCTGGAGAGACCTCTAACATTTTTTTTTTCTTTTCAAAATACAAATACGACAAACTGACACACGGTACGCCATTAGAGCAAAGTAAAAGGACGCGCGTTTATGACGGCGCAGAGATACAACTATTCGCACATGATTGATGTCCGTGTTGCGTCTGCAAAATTGAAGGCGCGATGGCGTTAGGTTCAGCTCATGAAAACGCAATAGTTTAAGTGAGTTAAATCGCACACGAAACTATGTCGTGCCGAAAATAGTGATCCGAAAATATAGCAACCTCAATCTCGACGTTTTGGCTCAACTTCCGCAAAATGTGGCCGCCGAAGTTTTCTAAAATTTAGACCCTCGTTGTAGGCAAAAATGATTTTGTCACGATTTTTCCATATAGCTCCGACCGTAGACGATGCGATTTTGAATTTAGAGCCTACATAGAATTGCCGCCGCATAATGTATATGAAACAAACAAAAATAAACATTGCGAGCTGGAAAGAAAATTGTGGATAAAAAATGAAAATTCCGCGACTGAGAAGTTGCGCATGGAGAACTAGAAGAGGAAAATCCGGGCGTAAGTGCCGCGGCGATGGAGGCGACGCGACGACGAGATCTCACCTCGATCGCGGCCGGGCGCGAGACAATGAAAACCGATTAAGTTTACTCACCAATTGTTTTAAGTCGCCCCCTCCTTCTCCCTGTGCCGCTAATCCCTTTTCACACTTGTCGAGCGTGGCGGGCAGGCGGGCGGGGGAGGCAGCGCCGATTTGGCATCCCTTTTATTTGCCACCGCTCATTTTTCGAGGAACAAAATAGCGGAGCGAGGAAAGTGTCGGGGCGTGACCAGCGTGGCAAATGCATCGTTGCACCGCTCGGTGAGCCGCCTCTGGGTCGTCCAGATCTTAGTCAAATCATCGGCATTTCAATCGCTCGAAAATTTGTCAATTTTTTTTTTTTTTTTTTTTTTTTTTTAATACCAGACATTCAGAATCAGACATTCTATCTATAACCGAGGTGGATAATTTTAACAGTAAAATTTTAGGTCAAATTTTAATAATTTACGAAGTTTAATACGATGTTTACGAAGACCTCTCGAGCTTTTAACAGTTTGAAAGTAAAAATGTAGGCATCACATCTACAAATTCCCGCGTGAGTTTTTCTTCAAATGCTCCTTATGTGTTTTAACTGTCAATTCATGAAAACACGCTAATAATTTTGAGCTGAATATATGTGTAAGGGATAGGGTTTATGACAGATGCAGTTGTATGATGTTCGTTTTTGTAGCGAAAGATTTCTTATATAATCTGATGATTATTTTGTTTAGAATTGGCAAAAGATAAATATCAATCTAAGCAAGAATATTTTACTATTTTCCGAGGCATTTGGGAAAATGCCTGATTTTACTCATTGCCTGCGGCACACGTAAATACTTCCCGATATGTCAAAATTCTAGTACGATAAACACCCGTATGGAGCTTCGTCGTAGAACTGTGCGTGCAATTATTTTTTTCGACTTACTTGTGCACGTTTTAAATCGGGAATGAATTTAAGTTGTACCGTAATCAGTGAACTTTTAGGTATCAAGTTTTGGACATTCGCTTGCATAGTGTAAGTTTATCTTTACGTAATTACTTTTATCTTGTCATGAAATTGTTCTTGGCAATGTTCAGGTATAATTTTTAACTGTTCCCAAAACTACGAACCCATCAAAATATCGTAATATTTTTAAATGCATTCTCGTTACATACATATACCAAAATCCCACGAAGAAAACCCATTCCTGAAGAAATGTGACGAGGAAAATAAAATCACGAACACGACACTACCTCAGATGATCCTGGAAATTTTGTACGTGTCTTCAAGGGATACCTCCCACTGTATGCCGCTTACTTCTGTCCTGCGCTCTGCCCGCCCAGGATGGTTCAGAAGCGCTGTTACGTATTAGCAACTTGTTTATTTATGGTGGGTAATTTTGACGTTCGACCATTGAGCTACCTGATTTGTAGATCACTTTTTACTCGGGATCTCTTCCTTGCACGCGCTTCCCCGCTCATTGGGAACATTCCCTTGGGGGGGGGGGGGGGGTGATTACGATCCCCCTTGGGCTTTAGCCTTAATACGACTGCGTTTTCCCGCCATGATATTGGTATTATTTTGTATACGGTTTTCTTCTGGCACCCCTTCCGACCGCATTTCGCCCCTATAGCGAAGAAAGTTACTATAATTTTATGTCCCAGTGCACTGAAAAAAATGGTCTAGTAATGGTAACAAGAGAGCCCTTGTTAAGCCATTCCGGTAATGGAAACAAGGATCCTAGTCTGCATAACAGTTCTGTTTGTAACCCTTTCAAATCCACATTATTACCACAACAAGGTCTGCCTTGTTACAGTTACTAGAATAATTTCACTGGGAAAAAAATGAAATCTTAAAATAAAATTTTGTGCACTCTTGGAAATTATTCTTTTGATCCAAGCGGATTTGGCATTGAACCAAGAGACTTGACAATTGAGTTAAGAAAACGGACTCTTGGATTAAGATGCCAGCACCCGGGCTCTAAATGCAAAAAATTTTGAGGGCACGATAAGTAACTGATTCCGCACAAAACTTTGTTGGAGAAAAAGTAATTCTGTATTCACACATAATTCATTATTTAGTGGTTTATTCTGTACATACAAGTATTACACAGGTTAATTAAAGACAAGAGACTTATAAATTCATACCAAATTAATCATTTTTAAATTTTACACATTATTATTTATAAATTAATTATACATTATTATTAAATTAATTATTATTTAATTATTATTATCATTATTCATAAATTATTATACAGCAAAGAGGATGACACTGCAAAAGAAGTGGCCACCACAGCATAATTCTTATTTGAACGCACTCATTTATTCGAAATACTTTCTAGATATTTAAAAGGACAAAATACGTGGGCTGAAAAATAACTTTAAGGATGAAACTTAGAAAGTTCTAGTTTCGAAAAGGTTTAAGTGCTCTGAATGAAATAGTAAGGACGAAGAACGAGCTGCATAACTACTAGTCGCTCCCAGAAGCCTTTGTAGGGATATTTCGACCGAACCATCTATCAGCCGCGATAGCTCAGTCGGTAGAGCGCTCGGCTGGGAATCCAGGCGCCGCGCGCCGTGGGTTCGAATCTCCACCGGATCATTCGATATTTTACGCTGCAACATCTCTCAATTGGTAAGTCAAATTGTCTAATAATTAATATGGTATGGAAGTATTGTCTCTAATGAACCTGTGTAATACTTGTATGTACTGAATAAATCAATAAATAGTTAATGATGTGTGAATACAGAAAACTTGTACACTTCACAAGTAGAGTGCGCCACTGACCAATTTTTAAGTAATTTTCAAGTAACAAGGCAGTCTAGTAATGGTAACAAGGTAATCTGGTAACGGTAACAAGGATTCTAGTAACGGTAATGAGGGTTTTGGTAATGGTAATTAGGGACTCTTGTTTCGATAGCAAGGATCTCTTGTTAGGATAACAACCAACTCTTGTAACAGTTACTAGGTACTCTGGTGGATCAAATAGGACAAGGTAGTCTTGTTAGGGGTACTAGATTCCTTGTTCCCATCCCCAAACATTTTTTTCAGTGTGAGAGATTAAAGTCTAAGAGGTTCTTAAATGGTGAAGGTCAGGATAATTGAATGGCTATTCTGCCGGGCTAAGGAAAAACGCCGTATGATCCTTCAGATATTGCCGTATTTCCTTCAATAAAAAGTCAATTTACCGGGAACGTGGTGATTATTTTTTTCTCCCAAATTTTCAGAGAATAAAGGTATCTTTAGATTCTAAGTACTCTAAAGCTTGAGATTGAACGTTGATGCCCATCTTTTTTGCCCGAAAATAACAACCCTGTAGACTTTTAAAAATGACTGCGATTGATCAAACAAGTCACTAAATCTTTTGGTCGTCGGCGCATGGTACCTATGTAAACTTTTACCACGTCGGGTAGAAGTATGAACTTTGTTGTGGACTGTCTTAAACCTGATTTTTGAGTGTAAATTCCTGAATTCGAACATCATCGCCTTAGTCCAACTTGAATATTCTATTTCGCCTAGGTCTCACCGTGATTTCATGCGCAATAAAGGAGCCTAAGATAGCAGACATGCAGAGGCCTACTGGTACTTAGTTGAGGAGACCTCCGGTGGATTAGAAAAAGTTAAGGCAACTGAGATTAGTAGAAAACTGCGTGTAATCGCCGCTATAGAAATCCGCATTTGATTCGTAAATTGCTCCCCGTTGAAAGGGGAGTTTATTTTTTCGTCTCCCTTTATCCCTCCGTCTCTGAAACTTCCCCTCGCGGTAGAGCGCACCTTGCTCAGCGTCTGGAAATCTCGCAGACAACATTTCAGATTAATTGAACTCGTCTTAATGTCGTTGGTTAATCAAAGGAAGTGAAAGATTCTTAAGAACCTCTCTGGAGAACGAGTCCTCTTGCTTTCACCCTTTCCGAGGTGAGTTTTCGCTGCAGACAGTTGTCGCGGTCTCCTCGGAGACAATCCGCTCCAAGCTTTTCGAGTCTGTGGACGGTGAAAATTATAAACTGCAACAAAACAAAAGGAATAATTTTTTTAAAAAAAAAATTAAAGCATATGCCAAGCGCAATCCTGGCTGAGTGGAAGCACAGCGCGGTGGCGCCAGGGGAGAGATTCCGGGAAAAGTGAACGCGAAATGCTCGGATCTGCGTACGGATAGAGTGAGACGCGAACAAAGGAGGGGAGGAAAATGAGGTCCTTTGCAGGGAGGCGAAGACTTAATGGTGAGAAAAATGTAGGCGTTGTGAATAGACGGGGGAGGGGAACTGAGAAAAGGAAAAGCGCTGGACGACTTAAGGAAGAATATGAAGTTGCGTTTTTTACGAGACGTAGCTGCCGTTTCAACGAAATATTGTATTGTGTATTGTATATGTTGTATGTTGTATTGTGTTGTGTGTATTGTATGGTATTGTGTGTGTGAAATATTGTTGTGTGTGTATTGTATTGTGTGTGTATTCGCCTTAAAGAAATGCATGATACACTGGAAAAAAACACATTGGATCTAGATTCCAGACTCTTATAACATCGACAAGAAAAAATACTCTTGATTCAATCGGATTTTTGCTTAAATCAAGAACCAAGCCTCTTAATTTGAGTGGATTTCCTTTTGATTGAAGCTTCCATCTGATTGAATCAAGAGTATTTGTTCTTGTCAATGTTTTCAAGAGTCTGGACTCTAGATCCAATGTTTTTTTTTGTTCCAGTGTATCAAATTCAGGGAAAATTCTTAAGAGGAAACCCAAAATTAAACCAAACGTAGGCGTATGCTCTTGCCGATCCTTCGGCCGAAACGCAACTCCTTCATGGATTGTATACGTAACATCAAGCAGGTGAGAATGTATTGATATTGATTGTTTCAACATGTATACATAGCCTTAAAAGTCAATTGAGCAATCTGAGGGAATGGGGTTTTTTTTGTGATAGACTTTTTTATACATTTCAGTTTTTTCAACTTCCACAATTTGACCGTGCATACACTGGGAAAAAAAAACACATTGGATCTAGAGTTCTGACTCTTGAAAACATTGACAAGAAAAAGGACTCTTGATTCAGTCAGATTTAAGCTTAAATCAAAAGAAAATCCGCTCAAATTAAGAAGCTTGGTTCTTGATTTAATCTTAAATCTAGTTGAATCAAGAGTATTTTTTCTTGTCGATGTTTTTAAGAGTCTGGACTCTAGATCCAATGCGTGTTTTTTTTCCAGTGCTGTAAATAAAATTGCGTGTTATGCATCAAAGATATGAAAACTATAAAGCGCACAGATTTGTGTTGATAGTCCCTGCATTTAGATCCAATTCCTTTCGCATGATTATTTTCTGGGCGTCGAATGGGAGGCGCTTAATCGAGCGCTTTGGGATATTTTGCCTCCGTGGAAACGCCGCTCCAACAAAAGGGCGAACGTAGGTTTATTACGAAAGTCTGGCAAAGCAGCAGGAACGCAAAGGTGAAAAGACGAAAGGCGACCGTAAAAGCTGACATTCCTCGGTAGATAGGCTATATCGAGCATCTTGTTGGTAATTACGCACTATACAGCTCTTTCCCAGATCTAATTATAAGCAAGTCAGTGCCTTATGCATCCTTTCTCTCATTCCCTTGCCTTTCCTCCACCTCTGTCCTCGACAACCACTCGACCCTTTTTTACTGCCCTTATTTTCCAATTTCTTCCCTCACCTCTTTTCAGCAACGAGAGCCAGAGCCGTGGCTGGTGACAAAGGGACCCGGCAAATGCGTGCAATTATTTTTTCTCACTTGAAATCCGTGCGATTGTAAGACTCATCGATATCCTCAAACGAATTGTCCTTCCATTTAAATTGCTCCAATTCGCCGCGCAGTGGACAGAAGTATGGTTCTGAGCATAATGATTACTGCCATTTTTTAAATAAAATCGAAATTGAAAAGTTGAATTTTATGAAAAAAGTTACTATGAACATTTGATTAGGATCGTTCTGCATATCTGGTGGAGATGTCGCAGGTGAAAGGCAATATCAGGCATTTTGTAAAATGCCTAGGCAAGTAGAATCATTTCATCGAAGCTCTCGAAGCCCATTTGCCTAGGCATTTTGTGAAATGCCCACAATTTTTAGGCAAATAGAGGGATGAAAGTTTCAGACAAATAGCAAGTAAGTGAAGTAAAGCCGTACCTAAGGAATGATGCGTAGCTTAACCTAACCTAACCTAACCTAGAGGCTCATTGACATCATCTTGAGTATTTTCAGTACAAGTTAGGACAGGAGGAGCGTCAGAAACACTCATTCTTTCAAGATCCTCTTCACTGGCTATTTTTGAAAGCAAAGCAGAGGGTATATTTGTAACTTCGAGATCAATCATCGGTTCGCATTTGCACAATGCACTATACGGGGAGCGGCCCCCGGCCCAGTGTCCAATGAAATGAGCAGTTCTTTTGGAATTACATTTCCCATCTGCCTAGGCGTTTTATAAAATGCCTGAATTGTTTCATTTCCGTTTTTGCTTAGGCGTTTCGTAAAATGCCCAGGCATTTTAGGTATATGGCCTATTTCAATGATTTAAATGACTTCTTAGCTTGTCAATGCGCCTTCTATTGCAACTGATGCAACTTAACCTACATGTGCTCCGCTAAGGACCTCCGGCACTGTGCATTACATGAGCACTGATGGTCAGCGCCAGGGAAAGAAAATGCTCTCCCTAACATGCAAGTTAGTAATTCTTTGCAAACAAAATGTCGAAGGAATAAGGTTTCTTGATTGTGATGTTTCGAACTTCACGCTCACCCACTTTATTCAGGTTGAATTTAGCATGATTGTACCTATCAAAAAAAAAGAAAAAGAAAAGAAAAAAGTTTACTGTAGCTACCTATACTTTATTTATGAATTTCTTAAGAAAACCTCTTTTTCAACGCCAAAGAAAAATGATCAATAGCTTGAGAACTGTAAATCATTATTTTTTCCTTCAAAAATAGAATTTCACAGGGAATTTGCGTCATCGCGAGGTGACATCGTGCGTTTCCTAGTTTGAACATTGACTCGATATGCTTCGATATTGTTTTGCAGTTTTAGGAAATAGGAAATAGTAAGTAAAAACTGTCAAGTAAAACAAGATTATCCCGTAAGTCTGCAACATAATCAGTCACCTCCGAGACGACAAGAAGTTGTTACTAGTTCCGGAGCAAGTGTCTCTGCGTCGCTGTATTGTTACCGCACCGTTAATTGGGAGAAAAACGTTTCCCTACTCAATTTCTAAACGTGTTGCCCTTTTGTGAATAGCTGACTAACATCTATAAAATCTAGTAACTAATGTTATATTACCGAAGGCAGAAAAGCGACAACCATGCACCTGCCAGTCATCTTGATGTGCATTAATTCGCGTTTAATAATTATGCGTGAGAAAAGGCGGCAAAGTAAGAACTGAAAGCCAAGTGTTTCCCTCTCCTCTCCAACCGATTCCTTTGATGAACACGGGGAAATTAAAAGAATTAAAAAACAGAAAAACAACGCAATGAAGCGGTGGAGCGAAAAATACTAGCGCGCGGCAGTGCAGCATACTGCCGTGCTAAGAAAAAACGCCGTATGAACCTTCAGGCGTTGCCAATTTTCCTTTGGAAAACACAAATTTCCTGTTCGACTTATGAATATTTTTCTTCTAATTTTTCAGATAATTTTATTCGCAATATTACCTATTGCACTTATTTTTCCGTTTAAATTGACTTTTTTTGAAAACCGATTATATAGTCATCTAAGTCATCTAACTACATAATCGGTTTTCAAAAAAGTTTAATTGAAACAGAAAAATAAGTGTTCATAGTGCCGATAAAATGTCAAAAATTGTGCAGTATGCTACAACATAGTAATTACCTATTGCTCCCGAAAATTTCAAGGGAAATGTTTATAACTTTAACTGGAAAAAAAACACATTGGATCTAGAGTCCAGACTCTTAAAAACATCGAAAAGAAAAAGTACTCTTGATTCAATCAGAATGTAGCTTAAATCAAGAACCAAGCCTCTTAATTTAAGCGGATTTCGTTTTGATTCGAGCAAAAATCCGATTGAACCAAGAGTATTTTTTCTTGTCAATGGTTTCAGGAGTCTGGACTCTAGATCGAATGTGTTTTTTTTTCCAGTATTCGCCAAAAAATAAACATTTAATCAGAGGGAATTTGGCAACGCTCGATTGTTCATACGGCGTTCTTCCTTAGCGCGGCAGCACAGTGTAACTTTTCCTCTCGGTTATCAGGAAAAGAAGGAAATAAAAATGAAACGAAACTATGAAAACATATCTTTTCACTCCGCAAATGAATTAATTCGAAATTAATCCGTTTCGAGTTTGAATGCCTTTCGCTCGCTTTGTATCCCTCGATTTAATTTCCCCGCCCGCGGACAAAACACCAGCGGCGTGGCGTAAATTGCGATATATCGATCGGTATGCCATTTAAACCTATGGAAAAGGATCGATAAACAGGGTGTTCGCAGCGAACACCTTAATAATCGATTCTTTACCATAGGTTTAAATGGCATAACAATCGATATATCGCAATTCACGCCACGCCACTGCAAAACACGTCGCCGGGAGCGAGCAAGGGCGCAACAAATTCATGCAGACTCACTTGACAAGCGTTTACTTAGCCTCAAGACTTTTCCACCTCTGTTCCGATTTTTTTTTTTGTCGGGTATTCGCTTTTTTAAGTTGACGCCTTTGAAAGTTTCATCGTGGACTCGGGGGCTTGGGCGCTTGAGTGACTGAAGCTGCTAATTGGAAAGTATTCAGTTGCCGACTTAAAATCGAGGCAGCCGCGCCGGCGCACCAGAATCGAAAGCTCTGCCACGAACTGGACGCATTCCTGTCAAATGGAACTAAGTGCATTGTGACGTGAGCCCCGTTCTGCATGTATTCTTACGGGGCTCATGTCTCGATGCTTATAGTCCCGTTTGACTGAAATACGTCCGACTGTAAGTTGAGTTTCATGGAATCCGTGAATGGAGGCTCTAATTGGTTTTTCAAACTTGGAGGGCACGGCTCCTTCATCGGGTGAATCGGAAATAAACCAGTAAACTGTGTCAGTGCGACATTTTTCCACTTCGCACGGATTTTCGTATAACTTAAAAGTTCCCTTTCTCTGAGGCGGACAGTTTGAAAATGCCTTCCGAGAGAAGTGTCTCACTTGGATTTTCATGAACTTTCTTTCTTTGGTCGGCGTAAAAGAGTGAAATAACCAACGATTTAGGAAAGAGTTTTCCTTTGAGTTTTTAGTTTGTTCAGGATTTTATTGGGGGGTATTTCATTTTTTATTTTTGAACTAGAGAGTTTTGCGGCTTGTCGCCCAAAGTGTTACGCACTTACGCATGAGCGTTTCACGTTTCTTAATGAAACTCAACACAACATGTAAGAGAGTGAAGTATGCGGAATGTTTGTCTCATTGCGTAGGTTATGCATCAATGTTCTTCAAAAGTGTAGATCTTTGTGATTCTGTTTTAAAAAAATAGTATTCATGCCTCATATGCAGTTATAAACAGCTAGTAGAGGCAAAATGTGCCAAAAACTGGTTCTCATTTTTTACCACTTCTTTTCACCACCTATATGCTGAAAAGTCGGTTTATCATGATACAAAATCCATTTTCCTGGCAGTTGCAAGTTTCGCTGAGGAACTTGTTACATTGCATCAATGAAATAACTCTCATGGCAATGTACTATTTTGACATCGAATGTTAATGTATCGTGTTGTAACTCCTGATCCCATTTCACGTTTCCCTTGCTCCGTTGGCGTGGCGTGCTTTGCGATTTATCAATTGATTTGCCACTTGAACGTATGGAAAAGGATCGATAAACAGGGTGTTCGCAACGATAACCTTAAGAATAGATTCTTTATCATAGCTTCGGATGGGAAAGTATCGATAACCGTCACCACTGCTGCGGAGACAGGTTTCCGCGTCTGAACATTACTTTAATTATTATTTTATTTCGAATGTAGTGGGAAACATAACTGTAACCTACCTTATCAGTAACCCTTCCTCCGTCCCTTTTCTTTTCGGAAGTTATAACCTTTGGCAACGACGTGGTATGTGCACCTTAAAGCCGGATTAAACTGCCGACACCTGCAGATTATCCTTAACCTGCACGAGTCCCATGAGGCTAATTATACCACGAGTCATTATCGGGTCGTTTGCTGTTTCACCACAGTTCATTCACTCACTCATTTAGTCTTTCATTCACTTATTCATTCGCTCATTCATTCACTAATTCATGCGGTTAATTAACTTGGCTGTGACCAGAGGTGGATTGCAGAGATCCTCCATCTCTCTCTTCGGTGATGTGATGAAGGATACGGAAAGGGCCCGTAACAAGGTTCACTAAATCGATTTTAAACTTACCTCGTTTCTCAGTGCGATTCCCTCCATTTTCTTTGAATTTTACAAAATGAACAGAATGTTTTACGTAGACGTGAAATTACCATGTTATTCACTGAAAAAAAAGTAGTTAGCGTTGAGAACTAATTTGGTAAGTTCTCGCCAAGTAGAATCAAAATTAGGCTTCAGAACTAATTTATTGTACTGAAGCACCAATCAATTCGCTTCATACGCTGACTTCACTTTACTAGAGCGCGAACCAGAATTGGAAAACAGCACTAGCTGTAAAATTAGCGCTGTGGTAAGACAAATTCACCTTCGGGTCAAACTAATTCGCCCTCAACGCTAACTGCCACATTGTCCGTTATATTTATTTAGTTTCGAAAAAGTGGCGTCGGTACAACAGCCTCAATCGCGTCAGCTCGTGAAAATCAATTAAAATGTGAAATTTCGGGCTCGTTTGACAATGTAAATACTCCCGGTATGATTTATAGTGTCCTCTCTTTCTTGAAAACGCTCGAAAGCAACATAAATAAACCTGTTAAGGTTAGAAATCGTCTGTTCGATTCAAAAAGTAAACAAGCATGATATTCGTTGGAGTCGTCAATCTTCTGTATTAAATTGCGATTAAAGCGTTCCGCGTTCAGTTTATATTTTACGAAAATCTGTGAACTTACTGCTTACTTCTATAGTTCGCGTTCTCCCGTAATTTCAAAAGAATATCTCAAGTGTTCGGACGAGATATGTTTATTCAGTGTGAACATTCGCTACCGTTTCATGTGTGAGTGTGTGTCTCTCTAAAGGATAATTCTGTCTACTTTCACGTACCTATGGGATATTCCTTTCCTCTGTCGTTCATTTGGAACCGGTCAGTTTATTTTCACCTCTCATCTTTTAAGAAATCTTATTTTCCTGAAAGTATTGTCCAGTTATCATTCGCTAAGCCGTTTTCTCCTCTCTCAGTTTTGAGGTTAGGTTGACCCAACCCTACCAAATGCGAATTAGAGTAGCGGAATTAGTTTCCAGCACTAATAGTGGTTAGTGTACAGAAACCAAAAATCATGTGTGTCCAAATCACACAATTTGAGTTAGTGTATAGAAACCATTTTTAGTCATCTGACGCTAACTGATTTTTTTCAGTGTTCCATCTCTCACCTTGTATATTTTAAGGATATTTTCTATGATTCCTGCGGGAAGTTTACATCGATTGAACGTTTAAAAAAAGAAGGAAAAATAATTTGGATATTTTGGCGGAGCAAAATCCAACGCGATATCAAAAAATTTAGTACACAAATAAGCTTATGGTACTGAGATCTACTTTATTTTTAACTCAAGTCGAATGAATGTCCTATCACCCATTCAGTAGCCATCGTTAGTTCGCCTTGCTGCCGCGTGTTGCCAGCAGGACGTATTCGAATTTTTATGTGACTGTGACTTGTCACAAATGGACCACTAGACAAGGTGCGAATTAAAGAATTCTGATACATGTCTCTTATCCAAAATTTCACGCAAAACACGATTCGGGCAACGAAAATGACTGAAACCAACTCCTAAGGTAGATATTAACGTTTTTATTTCACATTGGTCACGAAGAATTTGAACTGCCCGCTGACAAGAAACTCAAAGCTCTCACTGAAAAAAAAGTAGTTAGCGTTGAGAACTAATTTGGTAAGTTCTCGCCAAGTAGAATCAAAATTAGGCTTCAGAACTAATTTATTGTACTGAAGCACCAATCAATTCGCTTCATACGCTGACTTCACTTTACTAGAGCGCGAACCAGAATTGGAAAACAGCACTAGCTGTAAAATTAGCGCTGTGGTAAGACAAATTCACCTTCGGGTCAAACTAATTCGCCCTCAACGCTAACTGCCACATTGTCCGTTACATTTATTTAGTTTCAAAAAAGTGGCGTCGGTACAACAGCCTCAATCGCGTCAGCTCGTGAAAATCAATTAAAATGTGAAATTTCGGGCTCGTTTGACAATGTAAATACTCCCGGTATGATTTATAGTGTCCTCTCTTTCTTGAAAACGTTCGAAAGCAACATAAATAAACCTGCTAAGGTTAGAAATCGTCTGTTCGATTCAAAACGTAAACAAGCATGATATTCGTTGGATTCGTCAATCTTCTGTATTAAATTGCGATTAAAGCGTTCCGCGTTCAGTTTATATTTTACGAAAACCTGTGAACTTACTGCTTACTTCTATAGTTCGTGTTCTCCCGTAATTTCAAAAGGCCAGGTTGGCCTAGTGGTTAGCGCGTCTGACTCTAGGTCAACAGGTCCCGGGTTCGAATCCCGGTGGTGGCGACAAATTTTCATGGAACTGACGAGTGGATCTGTAAGCAGAATTCGCTCGGCCTTAATCCGTGAAAATTTGTAAGCCCGAGCATGGATGTCTACCAAATTCCCTGATGTCTTCGGACAGTAAATAGTGCCTATAGATGGCTGTAGATTCCTAAAGGAATAGAAGCCACTAAACTCTCAATAAAAAAAAAAAAAAAAAAAAGTTTTGAGGTTAGGTTGACCCAACCCTACCGAATGCGAATTAGAGTAGCGGAATTAGTTTCCAGCACTAATAGTGGTTAGTGTACAGAAACCAAAAATCATGTGTGTCCAAATCACACAACTTGAGTTAGTGTATAGAAACAATTTTTAGTCATCTGACGCTAACTCATTTTTTTCAGTATACGTGAGTCAAATCGCGCACTACAACGGTTTCAGCAATCTTCTCAATCGAGCAATGTTCATTTCCACTATGTGTTGTTCAAACTATAAGCAATTTGCTATAGCTGAGTCGAAGCGTCAAGATTGAGGTTGCCAGATTTTTATATCGCAGAGACTGTCATGATAAATGTTTAGCGCGCGATGTGAATCACGTAGAGCATTGAGTTTTTCATGAGCGGGTGGTTTGAATTCACGCATCAAAATTATTGAATATCTTCGTAAGGAGTTGATTTCGGTAATTTTCGTCGTGCGCATCGTGTTTTACGTGAAATTTTGGTTAAGAATCATGTATCAGAATGCTGAAATTCGTACCTTGTCTAGTGGTCCATTGGCCCAGCTTATTTGCAGCAGTGGCAAGATGGGAAATATTAGAGGTTTTGGAACGACTTTTAACACATCGGCCCAGCTTATTTTCAGCAGGAACAAGCTGGGAAATATCAGAATTTTTGGATTTATGTGACTGACGACTCTCAACAAAGTAGTCCAGCTTACTTGTAGATGAAATAGATGTGCCACTATCAGTAACTTTACCCAATTGAGTAGTTATACAAATTCACTGAGTTTGCTCGAGGGATTTGCCTTCTTGGAGGTTTCGGTAGACGTGTACCGATACCGATAAGATTCAGATCGTTTTTTAATAATAAAAACTATGATCGAATCAATCATTTAAATAAAAACATTAGAGTAGTTTTTTCAAATTTCCGAAAACATCTTTAAATTATCCTTGAACATCATTGAAATTTCTGCTGTGTCTCATTGATAAATTCTTTACGATATATCCACAGCTTCTTAAAAACACAAATACATTTATTTATTCCGATGATATCAAAGTACGCGCGCAACTTGGACAGGATATTCTTGACCGGAGCGAATCTTGCTAAATTCTATCTTTGAACTTTCATGTTGGAGGCTTTAACTTCCATTTTCGTGTTCTCCGTTCTTACTTTTCGTGAATATTTTGTTTTTTCAATACTTACTTTTCTCTGTTCGCGCCACAATGCTCTCTCATGCTATCATCCGCCATTGTCGTTGTCATATTTTTAGATGAAATCTCTATTTTTACTCTCCATAGACACTGAAAATCGGAGATATTTCCCTAACGTGGCAAATTCGTTGGTCATCTTATTATTCAGACGTCCCAGTTTCCTCGCCATCCAAAAGATAAATACATATATTTAAGGATTGGTTGCGAAGCAGAATTCATTTCTTTTTGTTATCCTCTTTCCCTCTACCGTTCCACCAATAGCGTACTTCTTTCCTCAGTAATGGATAAAACATAATATACACGAATATGACTGCGTTTGTGTGAGATTGCCACACAAGTTTAATATTGTGCTCTTATGAGCAAAATTGCGTCACGCAAATCACTTTATCAGCGGAGAGGTGTTGGAAAAATTCATTGGCGATTCCAGCGATTTGACAACACCGGATTTGCTCCATTTAACCCTATAGATATGAATAGATTCTTGGGGGGGGGGGGGCAGATGCTCTGACAAGAATAGATTATTTAGCCAAAAGCCTTTGCAGGCTAAATACAAAGTTACTTAAGTTTACGCACTGTAAACTTATTTGACGTTGATTCTACCAATCTTTCTTCTGTAGTTACACCATTTTCCGCACTACTTCTTGAACAGCCTACGTATAGTGCAAAACCCGGAACACATCGCAACACAGCCTTTCGTACAGATGAGTTTCCTTTTTTTCAGCGAGTGAAACTTAGAATGCTCGGAGTGAGTTGAGAAAGCGCAAATTTGCAGGCCGGTGTAGTTATATGCCTTTTTGAGTAATGCACCGGGTCCGTTGGGGAGTAGAACTTGGGCTCAAGTTCCGTGGAAGTAAATGAAACTTTCCCATAACTTCAAATTGCATATAATACTATTTAAATATATTCTTCTTACGTATTTACTCAGGCACTTACTCAGGACAAATTCCTTCGGGGACTCTCCCCCGCTCCACAGCCCCGTTCCAACGAGCGGCTCTGCTGCCCTCTTCGTCGCCCGCCGCCATTTCAATGATAATTTCACCCACCTCCGAAAAGTAAGTTTAAGCCGATGACGATTGTGAAGGGCTCTCTCCCGTTTTTTGATCGTTGCATTGAAATTGATGGTAGAACCTATGTTCATTATTCGAGTCGCTGTGTTACGTGAAATCATGCATATTGTGCAGCAATGAGAATTTACGGCCGCCAATACTTTTAATTATTTCAAGGGAGTGCTTGCCCATTGTAACTTCGAGTGGAATATTCTGTTTGGATCTATATCATACTTATTTATACAAGGAAAAACTGGGATGCGTCAGGATCAGAAATCTCCGGACAACCATTTTTTTCCAACCTTTGATGATTCACTGGAAAAAAAAAAAAAAAAAAAACACATTGGATCTAGAGTCCAGACTCTTAAAAACATCGACAAGAAAAAGTATACTCTTGATTCAATCAGAATCTAGCTTAAATTAAGAACCAAGCCTCTTAATTTAAGCGGATTTCTTTTTGAGTCGAGCAAAAATCTGATTGAATCAAGAGTTATTTTTCTTGTCAATGTTTTCAAGAGTCTGGACTCTAGATCCAATGTGTTTTTTTCCTGTGAACTGACAAACTGATTGCGGTGGACGGACGGGTCGCAAGACAGTATGTTGAAATTTTTTAGCCAATGTGCGTTAAAAATGTTGAAGATTGGAAGAAAAAAAAAAGGATGAATGAAAATTAAGTAATGGAGTTTAAGAATGTTGAAGATTGCTTTATGCTGAATTTTTAACGCACGTTGGCTAAAAAATTCCAACACACTGTCTTTGATGATTCAGTTGACTCGGCGCTATATTTTATGCATAATGACCCTCAAGATGAGGAAATCAATACATTTGGTATGAAACCTGATGGAAATATAAAAATATCTGGGAGAAAGTGACATTGAATGTTGGGTTTTCATCCAATTAAACTCTGGGTTTCTTTGGAAATAGTTTCCTAACCCGAGGGAAAAGTCAGGGGAATGTAAGGAAACAAGACACTGCAAGAATTTAAGACACGCATCTTGGATAAATTTTGTTCAGTGTTACCTATCTTTTCGCCGTGAGCGCCTTTCCGTAAGCGCCCGTGACAAGTAGATTCCATCATGAAATCGGCGTATCGTCGCACGAGCCGCGGTGATTCGCGTCCATTAAGCGAATGCGAACGATTTGATTGGCTCTCCGCTCGGATCGGCTCCAGCGTCCGGCATGATTGGCTCTCCGCTCGGATCGGCTCCAGCGTCCGGCATATTAAAAGGAGTGCTCCACCATCCAGACGACCGTGCAGACCAAGGGGGGGGGGGAGGGCTCGAAACGCGCCTAGAGGTTTCGGCTCTAGTGGCTCAACTTATCTGAGCGGGTTATTGAGTCACGATCTTTGACTTCACGCCGACACTTCTTATTTGAATGTTAAAAGCTCGGGAAATTCGTGACGCGATTGCTTTCCGACGACCGGCCGGCCGACACCCTTTCCCTCCCCCGCCACCCTTCCCCTGTCCCTCCTTAACGCAATTTCCACGAAGCCACTGGCGTAGTTGCCAAATTAGTCCGTCCGACACGGAAAAAAGGATATAGAAAACTCGATTAAAGCTCTGTTTTTTCCGAGAGGACTGTTGAAACATCCGTGTTTGGATGACTCGATTCGAAAATATCCCAACTCGGGAAGAAAATTTGACTTACTGCCAGAAATTTTTATGGATCATACACACCTTTTGGTTCCCCTTCTCCCACCCCTCTTACAGATAATGGTAGACGCGAATTATTGTTTGTTCCGAAAATTGTTCGCAATTTTCTTGTTTAAAGCCGTTCATGATGCACTATTGAAGTTTCGAAAAGTTTCATATATGTAGCTACGGAATCTCTTTTGGTAACTGAATAATATACACCGAAAACATTTTCCATAAAGAAAGTTTTTTCCTGAATTAAGATTTTTTTTTTTTTTTTTACCCTTTCATTAATTTGAGTCTTTATTAGAGTTTGACGTCTTTCGGAACAAGCTATTTAATTTTCGTCCTCTTTTCTTTGCACTACCAAGTGCGTAGACCGTCCAACAAGGAGTTCTTGTCATTCCAATGAATTTTGTTTCATTTCCCCTTTTCTCCACCCGGATAACGAGGAATACTCAGTTTTTAGGACAAAAACTAGTACACATAATTCAATCTGAAAAAAAAAACGGTTGAAAAATCTGTGGTGGAGCCATCGACGGTCCGAATTTTACTGATTCTAAACAAAACAGAACATTGAATGCTCTTTTATTCTTAAACCCGCAAATAAAGTCAAAGGAAAGTTAGAAAAAGAACTCGGGCGTCAAATCAAATTTATAACAGACAATTTGAACCCTAAAAAATTTCAGGTTATTTGCTTCCCAAGACGTTTTTTTAAACTACAATTTGCAGACCATCAAAATAAAACTTCGATTTCCACGTTAAAAGGCCTTCTTTCTAGTAATAAAATACCTGTAAAATACGCCTCCAGTCATTATCACCCGAATCTCGATGTTGAGTCCTTCGTTTTAAGGTCCCTTGTCCCTCGGGAAGTTACATATTTACTCGCCCGAGGGACAAAAATCTGTCCTGTGGTTTACCGCTCCAATTTTACGTAACTGCTTGTCGATTCCTTTTCTTCTGAATCGGCCCGATCCCGAGTCCAAAGTCTTTGAGCGCCCACGAACCATTCTCTCAAATTCCCCCGATCGGATCTTGGTGCGCCAAAGATTCTAAGGGGAATTATCGCGGGTAGGCCCGTAATAGCCTTAAATTACATTCCATACTTTCACGCACCGGGGCGGCGGCGCGGCGGAGGGGAGGGGAAGGCCGGAAACGACGAGGGGAGGCAAGGAATTAGGGGAGAAGGTGTGAGCGTGGAACTTTAATGGGAAAAAAGTTGCGTGGACACAATTTAAAGGGAATTGAGTGCGTAAATTACTTGACGTGAGTGTGTGTGAACCTAATGAAATAAAACGTAAACTCTGTTACGGAGGGGAGCGGCCCGAGGATGGCGGAGGGCGGGGGGCGGAAATAGAGAAACTTATGAAAAGTTGCTCATCGCTGGGTATGAAAATCACGCTGGCCTCAGGTTAAGGAAGGTGCGTACGCCGCTGTCACAGCATGTTGCCAGAACGCACGGATATGGTTATTTGTGAACAATTTTAGCTCCTTTTTTTACGGATACACCACGATTTTTCAGCCGTCTGTACTTCAATAATTGAAGAGCTTTCCGGAAATAGGGCACATAGCAAAAAATCGCGTTGGAGAAAAATGCATTTGAAGTTTCCATCATTACTCTATAGCCACTGGCTGTGACTGACGTTCGAAATCGGGAGTCCAAGCTGCGATGTAAGTTACCATCAGTGGCCAGAAAGTAATAATGGAAATTTAAAATTCATTTTTCTCAAACGCGATTTTTTTCTATGCGCCCTTTTTCCGGAAAGCTCCTCAATTGGATTACATTCTGCATTAGGAAAATATCGTGATCTACCGAGAACAATATATAGATTTAGCTGATCCAGGAAATGAGTGCTGCGAACGGTATACAATACATCTCGTGCATTTTATTGCGAGATGATTGGCTTAAACTGCCTGAAGCCTATCGACCAATAGGAGCGTTTGTTAAAAATATGACCGTAAGAGCACTACATCCGCGTAAAACGCGCAGACCAATAAAAAAGCGGCAGTTTTCCTGTGGGAATGGCCAGGCCTTACTCTCCCTATACGGGTACTCTAGAAAAAAATATCTCGAATGTATTTCACAAAATTGGTTTCAGATCTCAGTAAACAGGTTCGAGTATGTAATTCGAGTAAAATTTACCATGATGCCATACGAGTAAATGAAACCTTATTTTTGGTCATTTTAGATAAAACGCATGCAACGTCTGCCATTTTTTGGGGTTGATACTCAAAACCCCATGAAGCTCAGGATACTTAAGCCGATGCAGCAGTGAATAACCCAGTGTTCGTACGCTTTCACTTATGGAGATAATTTAGTCTCCAGCGTAGATTCAAATGCCGTGCGTAGCGAAAAATCGATTCTCTCCTCTTTTCTTGAGAGCCGAGATAAATTTGGCACTCTCACAAACTCCCTGACCGGTCGTTCCAAGCGGCGCGACCACCTTTAATCTTCCTCCCCCTCGTGCTTCACGCGTAATATCATATTTTTCCGCATAATAAAACTAATTGAAAAGCAAACTTTCGTGGAAAACCCGTATTTCCCGTTGCCCGCTGCTCTCGCTTCATCCTTTGTGCCCTCGTGAGGCATGTTTGCCCGTCCAATTCTGTCTACTGACGATCGATACTCGAAAACTGCACATCACCAACGCTGAATCGATCCATTCTCTAAATGCAAAAGCCTTCAGCTAAAGTGAGTTTATCAGCACTGAGTCGCGTTTTGGAGGCGTGCCCGCAAGTTTGGTGGCAGCATGTTGCGCTTCTTTTAATTTGAAAACCGCATTGAAAAATTCGGATTCTTATGAATTTTAAGTAAGCGGTGTTCAATACAGGTCCCACCATTCGGTTCATGTAAACGCGCTCTGGGTTCTAAGAACCATATCCTCGGTTCATGTCATTGAGCCTAAAAGAAATGAAGAGCTTGGAGAACAAGGCGCTTAAGTACAGTTTTTGAAAAATTGAGCTGTTGATGATTGCAAATAAAACCAATCCTAACCCGAGAAAAAATGGATCATTCAAGCTCATTGAAAAATGAACGATCCGGATCATTCAATTTGAATGAGTTTTTCGTCAGCTCATTCAAATTTGAATGATCCAGATCGTTCACTTGATCATTGAATTTTAATGCGCCCGAATGAGCTTGAATGATCCGGATCATTGGATTTCAATGAGCTTGAATGATCCGGATCATTGGATTTCAACGAGCTTGAATGGTCCGGATCATTGGATTTCAACGAGCTTGAATGATCCGGATCATTGGATTCCAACGAGCTTGAATGATCCTGATCATTGGATTTTAACGAGCTTGAATGATCCGGATCATTGGATTTCAACGAGCTTGAATGATCCGGATCATTGGATTTCAACGAGCTTGAATGATCCGGATCATTGGATTCCAACGAGCTTGAATGATCCTGATCATTGGATTTTAACGAGCTTGAATGATCCGGATCATTGGATTCCAACGAGCTTGAATAATCCTGATCATTGAATTTCAACGAGCTTGAATGATCCTGATCGTTGAATCCCAACCAGCTTGAATGATCCTGATCGTTGCATTTCAACGAGCTTGAATGATCCTGATCGTTGAATCCCAACCAGCTTGAATGATCCTGATCGTTGCATTTCAACGAGCTTGAATGATCCTGTTCGTTGAATCCAAACCAGCTTGAATGATCCTGATCGTTGAATTCCAATGAGTCAAGGTCTCGGTCTGATGAGAATCTGTTATAAAAAATTGTAAACAGTATAGAAGCAAAAGTACATGGGTATCCATTCTCACTGCTTTGCAGTTTTTCTTCAACAGAAAAATGAAGGGGGAAAAAAAAAACATATGATGATAGAAAAAGTTAAAAAAACACAGGCTCACCAGAAGTTTCGTCCAATTCCTCTTGAAGTAAGCTCATCCTCCGCCCTATTACAGTAATAGCGTGAATGTACCTTTAATAAAAGTAGTTTGAAGGTGAAAATTTTTGCTACAAACCATCTCCCCCACGCTGTCAAGAATGCAAACCACAAAACAGTCATGATGGGAGAGGCTCGTAGCTTTGCCGCCGAGTTGCAAAGCTGCCGCGGGGATACTTTCCATCAACAACTGAAAAATTTAACTAAAAAGAAACATATTAAATTAACAGCATAACCAGACAAATGTTGAATTGAAGAATGAACCGCGCGTTTAGAATTGCATGAGTGACATCGCTGTTACTCTGATTTAAAAGAAAGAAAGCAGCAAAAATTACATAGGGATACAAGGATATGTAATTGATTTTGTCTTTGAAATAATTAAATTACTTAGATTGTGCTTTGAATTGAAACAAGCCAATAGGTACTTACAATTTTGTGCTTGAGTGTTTGTTCAAATGAAGTGTCAACGATGGAGACCATATTATTGGAGTAAAAATGTATCTTCAGAACACAAAGCAGTGCATTTGATGGCTGGAGCACAACTCACAGGTATAAGGTAAGATCATACTGATAATTTGTTAAACGGTCTAGGGAAAAAACGAGAAAATTTAAAGCAACACAGAAGAAAAATCTGAGCGGCGACACGCTAATGATACGCAGGCAGTAAGACTAATCGTAGTCCTAGACTGATCAGATCAGACCAACGCGAGCCCTCGGCCGCGTAGGTTTGGGGTGGAATTTCCAAATCTTCCCTTGCTCAACGGCATCTTCCTTTGGGGAATACTGCATTACCTCCAACGGCATTACCTCCACAAGACTCCCCTGCGATATATCGAATCGATTGTGGCAATGTGACCCAAGAGGGGTTGCGGCCAGATGCCGACAGAGAGCGCTGAAACTCATACAATGTTGCCAGTCTGTAGTGTATGATGTGTTGCCTGTTAAACGAAATGAAGGCGCGATACCTATCAGCAAATGCCCGTTCTTCTCAACAAGCCAGTTGTACGGTGGATTGATCGCAATGAAAATTGAAGGCGATACATTGTTCAAAACAAATAGCTTTCTCGACTGACCCCTTTAGTCCACATAACTCTGCCGAAACGACCCTGAACTGTGTTGCTTTTCTTGTGTGTGTTGCTTTGTTGATCTTAGTTTGATTTTCTCGGACCGATAACGGCCCAGCCCATTTATGAAGGATATCAATGAAATGAAGTATCTCTTAAGCGACATTTGGACTCTCTTAATAGATGTTCAATGATACTACGGAACATGGATGATCGGATGGAAATGCCGAGATTGTGGCTGTTGGTCGATCAGTCCGTCGACAGCAAAATATATTCCCCTGGTCTCTGCTCTCATCAGCCGGTAAAAAACGGTGACGTTGCGTCCCCGGTCCCCCTGCGGTTTTCGGCGTTGGTCGCAGAGATGTTAAATTTCATGAGTTTTTAGTGTATTTTCCGAAGGAAAGATACACTATTTTTTTTTTTTTTTTTTTTTTTACCACTTCAAATAGTGCACAAGGGCCAATCCTTGCCCTTTATTCCCGTCCCCCTCCAACCCCTCAACCAGTCCCAGGCAACCATTGTTTGAGACTATCAAACTCGGGTCGTCTGGCCGGGAATCGTACCCGGGACCTCCCGATCATCGAGCTGGCGCTACAACCATTACACCATACTGCCGTGCTAAGGAAAAACGCCGTATGAAACTTTAAGCGTTGCCACATTCCCTTTGAAAAACACGAATTTCCTGGTAAACTCATGAATATTTTCCCTCCACTTTTTCAGATAATTTTAATCGTAATTCCACCGAAAAGTCCTGAAAATTTCAAGGGAAAATATTCATGAATTTCCTCAAAAATTAACATTGTATCGAAGGAAATTTGGCAACCCTTGAATGTTCATACGGCGTTTTTCCTTAGCACGGCAGCTTAGGAGGCCGACTATTACGAAATTTCATTCAAAATTCATTACTTACAGAATACTAATTCGAGGAAGGGGATCATACAAAACGTTACGTTTTTTTTTCTTCTTCTTTTTTGAGTAGTGCAGACGTATGTCACAGGGTTATGAAGATGAGAAAGAGTGAAAAAAATCTGAATTTCAAAATTAAGGTATTTTATAGCTCCCCTAAGCACCCACCCACACTCACTTTTTTTGAGGCGAACGAGCGGCGTTCGTCTTAAAAATTCACATGAAGTATCAAATTTGAAATGCACGGAAGAAAATGAAATTGCTGATTCAACAATTTTGTGGTAGCTCAATTAGCTTTCCCTTATTGAAAAGGACATTTGAGGGGCACATAAGTGCAGTTTTTGCTATTCCGAGAAATGCGTGTTTAAAGTTTCGAAATTACATGGATCCATGGCGGAGAGAAAGCTCAAACTGACTCTTTGATGCTTTAAAATTGGAAATTTGGAACGAATTTTCCACAGAATATGCATTAAGACTAATTTTACTTAATATCATTAATATCTTAATTTTTTCAAAAACTGCATTTATGCGCCTTGTCCTCCAAGCTCCTCATTTGGAACAAGTCGGACAGTTTGTAAGTACAAAACTGTTAAATGAGCAATTTAATTTTTTCGGTGGATATTCCCATGCATTTAAACTTAGGTACTTTTTACGGGTTGGTTCCGCAGCCTGTAACAAATCACGCCGACGATTTGCAAGTTCAACTAACAATGTTTTTTTTCCAACGAAGTTTATCTCATAAAAAATTCAAAATTGAATTTTCATTTTTTTTTTGTTGGTTCATAAGCAGCCTCATTCATTCGCATAAGTTTCATAAGTTTTACGTGAAATTGCCACAATATCCCCCTTAAAATTTTCCGTCACTCGGCGGAGCTCTTATATATGCCGAGCGATACCTAATTTATTAACCAACTATTCCTATTTTTTTTCCCCCCAAATTTTACGAGAATCGCTGATTTTTTTCCGTATGTAAGAAATCAACTTTCAAAAAAACCTCTAATCAGGCTGCAATGATGGTATAGTTCTTAGGGGTTCTATACGGGAGAGTTTACCTCTAACTACTCTTACTCTATGCTGCTATCTCTTCTATCTCTGTGTAAAAGTAAAAGAAGAAAGTGAGGTTATGTTTACTTGATGTTTACAGTTTACTTTACTGGAACATCTGAAAGGATTCTGAAAAAGGTAGATCATTGTCTGACAATGCAGAATTGGTCTATTTGTCAGAAAACTGGCGTTCTAAGATGTGCTGATAGGTGGAAGGCTGGTACATGACTTACTTTAAGCCAGACTTGACAAACCTTCATACAAATGTACTTCTCCTTCGATGCTTGGACGGACTATCGACGTGCTTTTCCACAACATTGTCGAACATTAATTAATGGAGCCCATTAATTGTTTAAACAACAAGAGTTGTGGAAGAGCATGGTGACATCCTGGATGAACTAGGTAACTGATCAAGCTACAGTCAAGTCAAGCACATCATGAAATCTATTAGCTCAGAGAGAAAACTGGATTGTTTCATAGCCGCAAGAGAGATGCTGTGTTCTTCAGCTGCAAAATATTATTTTGCGTACATTGAAGTAGAGAAATTCCAACCGGAGAGAACTTAGGTATGATTAGACTTTCCACAGGGGGCAGACTTAGCAAGCGATCTGCATAGCTAGGGAACACGGCAGCCTTGTGATTTCGGAGCGGAGATGCCAAAACATAAAATTTAGAGAAAGAGTACTTAACAACTGAAGTAACCACTTTTATTCATCATCTGCCTTCATAAGGGTGCGGTCGTGTAGTAGAGGAAACTAACTGATGACAATCATTGCATCAAAACCATAAGCGCTAGTTAAAAGCAAGCAATGCGGTTACACTTTTTCACGAATCTAATCACATCACCCATACTCCTTAAATTACAAGTCTCCCGATCCACGAGTATTAGGGGAAAAGTCTACGAGAAACTAATTGATCCTGTGATTCAATGCCTTTTAATACATACATTTCTACCAATTTCACTTAATGGATTCTAACCTCTAACTCTTAATTCACGCTCATGCTCATGTTTCGAGAGCGATTATCAGATTATCTCACAACTCGCACAATCTCACAGACACAGACCATCGACAGTGGTAGAAAGTGAGAAACACCTATAAAGAAATCTCATGCTTACTTTTTGGTTTGGCAACATCGTAAAATTCGAGATAGCCTTACATCTCGAAACCTCGACCGATCGATTTGGGCACATTGCCAAAGTTTCGATCTCTCGCTCGACCATGTTGGATTTTTGGAGGTAATGCCGTTGTAGGTAATGTCCTGCCCCCCTTCCTTTGTTTTCCTCACGCAGCAAACTGCAGAGTGGCCAGTGGCGGGAGGCGGGGAAGTAACGGCGTTGCCACATTGCTTAAATATTCTTCCATCCTCCTGTCTTAAGGGTTGCTACGATTACGTCACTTTCTTGTCTCTATTTTTTATATTATCATGTAAGGCTCATTTTTTTTATTGTCATAAGACTAACGAATTTACCGGAAAAAATAGTGTGAGGGAAACCCTTCTTTTCTCGATAATTAAAATCCTCAGCTCTGTGATTTCTCTTCTATACTGCTTTGAATTCTATCTCTTGTTATTTCCCTAGACTGTTTAACAAGTTATAAGTATGAACTTACCTTATACTTGTGAGTCGTGTTCCAGCCATCAAATGCACTGCTTTGTGTTCCGAAGACACAATTTTATTCCGATAAAATTTTCTCCATTGATGACACTTCATTAGAACGAACACTCGAGCACAAAATTGTAAGTACGTTCGGCCTTGTTTCAATTCAAAGCACAATCTAAGGTAATTTAATTATTTCAAAGACAAAATCAATTACATATCCTTGTATCCCAATGTAATTTTTGCTGCTTTCTTTCTTTAAAATCAAAGTAACGGCGACATTGCTCGTGTAATTCTAAACGCGCGGTTCATTCTTCAATTCAACATTTTTCTGGTTATGCTGTTAATTTAACATGTTTCCTTTTAGTTAACTTTTTCAGTAGTCAATGAGAAGTATCCCCGCAGCACTGCCGTGCTAAGGAAGAACGCCGTATGAATATTTGAGAGTTGCCAAATTTCCCTTGATAAAACATGTATTTTTGAAAACATTCTTGTATATTTTTCCTTGAAAAGTTCAGATATTTTGGATTAAATTAAGTACAAAATTATCTGAAAATTTCAGAAAGTAACATCCGCAATTTCCCAGTAAATTTGGTTTTTATGGGAGGAAATTTGGCAACGTCTGAAGGCTCATACGACGTTCTTCCTTGGCACGGCAGAGCCAGAGCAGAGCAGCTTTACAACTCGGCGGCAAAGCTACGAGCCTCTCCCATCATGACTGTTTTGTGGTTTGAATTCTTGACAGCGTGGGGGAGATGGTTTGTAGCAAAAATTTTCACCTTCAAACTACTTTTATTAAAGGTACATTCACGCTATTACTGTAATAGGGCGGAGGATGAGCTTACTTCAAAAGGAATTGGATTAAACTTCTGGTTAGCCTGTGTTTTTTTAACTTTTTCTATCATCATATGTTTTTTTTTTTTTTTGTTTTTTTTTCCCCTTTCATTTTTCTGTTGAAGAAAAACTGCAAAGTGAGTATGGATACCCACGTACTTTTGCTTCTATACTTTTTACAATTTCTTTATGATAGATTCTCATCAGACCGATACTTGAATATCCGAATCTGCTGATCATATCATCCATATCATTCTGGTGGCTTATTCAACTTCAATAATCTTGATCGTTGATTTAATAAGCTTGAATGAGCCAGCATGTTGGGTCGTTCAATTTCAATGCTCTCGATGATTCAGTTACGATAAGCGTGATCATTGGCCCAATGAGTTTGAATAAGCTGATAAATTGAATCATTCAAATTGAATGATCCTGATTATACAAGTTGAACGATCCAACGAGTTAGTGCATCCATGTTGAATGATCGAATGAGCCAGCGCATTCAAGCACATTGGGTGAATGACCCGATGCACATTCAAGTTGAACGATCCAATGAGCCAGCGCACTCAAGCTCATTCGGGATCATTCAAGCTCATTGAAGAATCATTCAAACTCATTCAGGATCATTGAAAATTGAATGATCCTGAATGAGCTGGAACGATCCATTTTTTCTCGGGAATGCATATTCTGTAAAAATTTGCTCCCAAATTCAAATTTTGAAATATTAAAAAGTAAGTTTGAACTGTCTTACCGCCATAAGGATCCATGTAATTTCGAAACTTCCAACACCTTTTTCTGAGAATAGCAAAAACTGCATTTATGTGACTTGTCCTCCAAGCCCCTCAAATAAACTTCTTTTGCATGAATCGAGCATACGGTTCCAGAACCGAAAGTACCGTCACATAAGCCGAATCGTACAGCCCATAGAACCGACCTTTTTTTCTCTCAACGTTGCATCCATGAAGACAATTTGCATCGAGGATAGCTAATGATTTCATTCGGACGCAGTTGACCAGGGCATCTCAAAATTTAGACCAAAGGGGCAACGTTATCTTCGATTCGAATTGGCTGGGAGAGGACAGTAGGCGAAGTCCAGTCCTCGTTTGGCAGTCCGGTTGTTGAAGGCATCTGTGTAACTAAGGAATATCACACGCAGGTTCTTCAAAATAAATTTTGAATAATGGCACCATTAGCTACCTTTCTTGATGCATCACGTAGAAGGGTCCTCTTTAATTTTATCGGCTGAGATTCGATTAGTTCGGTCGCATCGAACGAGTCGGTTGTCAAAGCGAACAACGAGCTATTATAATACCACAAACTTACTTGAATATCAGATTTTGACAAGTTTCGTGTGCACCGGCAACACCAAATGGGAGTCTTTTTTAGTAGATTATTATTCAGTTGCGCGCACACAGATTTTCTAATTAATTCGAAGTACTCCTCAGGGTGCTGTTAATAGTAGAGTAGTTTGTTTTGAGCGGGAACATGCGAGTATACCTAGTTCTTTCAGCTTTTTTATTCATTTATCATTTTCTTTTATTTTTTTGTTAAATACGTACTTATTTGCATGCCTCTAACTACAGTCATTCAATAGTATGGAACAAATATTCCCCGATTATTTAGTTTAAAACAAATATATATATATATTGAGATAGGCTCGGACATACCCTAATATTTGCGAAAGCTCAAATGTGTTTTCTTTGTACCGTCATGTCAAATGTAGTGTAGTATAGTATCGTGTAGTGGCTTCTGATCGTTTGAATCCGTCGCAAGGATCTTCTTAGCGTCTAATTTTTAAGGACATTGCAAAATCTCAACCTGAAGATTCGGTCAATGTAACCCAAAATATAACTAACCAAAAAATATTAACTTCACATTTAAGTTACTTGTGTTTTGACTTTCATATTAGTTCAAAAAGTCGGACTTTTATGTTTTTTTTGTGTTCTAACTCTCATATCAGTTCAAAAAGTCGGGAAACTTTCATATGTTTTTTGTGTTCTAACTTTCATATCAGTTCAAGAAGTCGGGAACTTTTTCCAGTGCTCCCACTTCGTGCCCATCAAAAGTTCCAGGATTCGGAACTTTTTTGTTCCAATTTCTCTCCCTTCATGACTGTCAAAAGTTCCGGGATCCCTTTTAGATTTTTTCAAAAGTCCCGGAAAATGCAAAAGATCCGGAACATTTTGGAAATTTCAAAAGTTCCGGGGAAAATTTAGGAGAATCTTAAAAGTTCCGGAATTCGGACTTAGTTTCGGAAAATGGGGGCACTGACTTTTTCCCACCGTGCAAACGAGGTCTTCCCGAAGGAAGAAGCTGTTTAAGGAGCGACTAAATACGAGCCCCAATCGATTAGAGTGGCGGAGGCGAAGCATTCAAATTGCGACCCGGGAAACACCCCGCATAAAACTTAGCACTCTTCCTCGCCGCGATCCCGCTCGGTCTGAAATTCTGAATGGACGCGTTTCGGTAATTCGCACGTTCCCGCTGAAACCGCACGTTTCAGGATGCCGCGGCGGAACAGCCACCAGAGGTTGATTAACAAGTTTCCCGTAATAAAATGTATAACTTTCCGCCAGGTTAACATCAAAAACTTACCCTAAACGTAAGCTTTATTAAGAGCTCATGTGTGCGGCGGCGGGAGTGCGTCGGAGTTTCCAATTTTTCCACCCCCCAGAAAGCTCCGCATCGGGCAAGGAGGATCCGGGGACGTTCGAAAAAGGGGGTTGGGTGGGGAATTTAGGGGTGGGGGTTGGGGGGGGGGGTTGTCGGTCGAGGGAGCACTTCGGACGGGCTCCTCGACAAAATCCGAATTCAAGTAAAGCACGAATAATGTAAGGATTAATATTAAAATACTTGGCTCCCCGCGAAAACTTTCCCATATTTTCGAAACTTTACGAAGCGAATATTCCATACGCTTACGGAACGTATAGGTATCCGACTCGGCGGCGAGCGTATTAACTGTGTTCCATCCCCCGAATTCGGAGTCAATTTATTCGCGAGGGGTCGGGGGCTAATTTTTAATGCGAGCGGGAAGTTCCGAGTCGGACCAACTTCGTCGGAAGATGGTTCCGCCCGCTCGTATTGATATTTGCGCCCCTTAATCCTGCTTCGGGCCTCGTGTTTCTCCCGTGAACCTTTCAACCCTTTTTAATTCCACGTAATGAGTTGCCCGCAATGCGTTTCAATCATTTCCATAACGGCACTCATGCAATGGGTCATTTAATGCAACCACAACTTCAACGTTTTAAAAGCCTTCTCGATTCATAGTAAACAACCCCCCTCCCACCCCCCGTGACCCCTTTCAATCCTTCCTCAAAGAGAGAGTAATTAACTCAAACAGAATTTTAACCAACTTTTCACCACCTGTCAGGGATCCTCTTACAACGAACCTTTTTTTTAGAGTCTGCATGACCATTGGCCATCGCAAGATGAATACAGGAAACATTTTGTATAAAGTTCAATTTTGTTGCCTATTTTTGCGCTCTTTTCCCTTTTCCTTTGCACTCTGCCATTAATCTTGTTCTTATTTAAAAATAATCAAGAGTTTATACAGCGACACATGTTAGATGACGCAATTTTCTGACATTTTTTAAAGGAGTCATTTTTTTTTCTTTCAAGTCCCGTCCTGAAGAAGAAACGTATTACAATAAACACGGGAAAAGTTGGAAAGGGGAACAAAGTAAACGGAAAAAATTGAAGAGTTGTTGTATCAAAAAAAGAAGAAAAAAATCCGGTTTTAAAAAAAAATTAAAACCAAGTGTGAGGAAAAGACACGAATAACCTTGCTATCCACCATGATACCATGGTAACCATGGTATCGAATATCGATCGAGATAATCAATAATAGCCAGAGATGCTGGACGTCTCTAATTTAATTAACTATCTAACTAACTGAGCGAATCGGAGTTTGGTGTTTTCGTTTTCGGTATCTTTGCATTTTTTTAAAAAAAAAAAAAAAAAAACAACTCCACTGGTAAAAAACACATTGGATCTACAGTCCGGACTCTTAAACTCTTTCCTTTTGATTAAAGCTTAAATCTGATTGAATCAAGAGTATTTTTTCTCGTCAATGTTTTCTAGAGTCTGGACTCAAGATCCAATGTGTTTTTTTTTCCAGTGCCCGATAGACGCACGTCCATGCTTAGTTGATTCGTCAAAAAACAAACACGATCGAACTGTTGCAAAACCGCTTTGAGGACGTTTCCTTTCGGGTTTCAATAACAGTGGAAGCATCACTGGCGAGGAGTCATCTGCCGTGATAGCGAAGAGAGCAGTACGTGATTTTCCGTATGAGCCACGATTAGCACACGCTTTTATGCGTCTCGAGGTTCATCCCAGCTTCCACTTACTGCTCTCTTCGCTATGACGGCAGCATGCACCCCAGATCTGCCGTGATAGGGAAGAGAGCAGTAAGCGCATTTCTGTATGAGCCATGATTAGCACACGCTTTTACGCGTCTCGAGGTTCATCCCAGCTTGCACTTACTTACTCTTCGCTACGACGGCAGCATGCACCCCGGCCGCCCGGCGCAAATTCGGATACACCCGCGGATTCCGTCTCAAAGGCTGACGTGACTCGCGGGCGGATTAGGTCCCGTCTCAAACTGTAAATATTTTCCCGCCTTCGAACACTTAGGATGTAATTTTGCACCTTTGAAAGTTGTAAACTTGCCTCTTTGTAGCGCCGAGCCCGGCAGGCAGACAATGTAACGGAGCGCTTTGAGAAAAGCGCGGGGCGCGGCGCGTCGCGACGCCCGCGTTCCGCTGCAGCTCGAGGCGGTGCATCTTACGCCATTACAACGTTGAACAAAGTGAGTCGGTGACAAAATTGACAAGATCTTTTATCCGAGGGAGAGTCTCCGTCGATTTGCTCCGCGCTCATTCCAGCTTTTATCGCGGCTCCCTTGATTTTTCTCCCCGTCTTATCTCCCGCCCATTTCCGCGAAAACTCCTAACTTTCAATTTCTCGCTCCCGCCCCCTCCCTCCCCCTCCCAGAGTTGCCAGATTGTGCCGGAAAATCAGCACTTTCCCCCATTTGAACCCATGTAAAACATACACAATACACCGAAAAAAGAAATCTCGGTGTATTTACTAAGAAACGGGTAAAATTACCAAGAATTCAGGGTTCCATTTGACCCCAGTTTTTTCGTGGTAAAATTAGCATTTATGGAATTGGTGATTTTACCAAGAAATATCGGTCAAATTATTGAACTTTCTCGGTAATTTTAGTGGACCTTGGTAAAAACGCCAATATGTTTTATTGATTGTGGTAGAATTACCGAGATAAATGGTAAAGTTACCGGGAATTGATTATCAATAAAAGTGGTATTCTTACCTGAAAAAAAAAACAGTAAAAATACCGGTTTTTAGGTAAGCTTACCAGTCTCTCTTGATAAAATTACCAATAATTGGTAAAGAAAAGTGAGATGGTAAAGGTACGAACGGACCTTGGTAAAAACGCCGAGAAGTTTTTTTCAGCGTATATTGCACAATTTGGCAACCTCGTCCCCCACCCCCTCCTCGCTCTTCCCTTCCGCATCTAATAGTTCAGCCATCGCGTTTTATCTGCTCCGCAATTTTTTCCCCCTCCCCTGTCGGTGTTTTTAATTGTTTAATTAAGTTTCCTCGGCTCCGGGAGATTCGCAACGCTGATGAAATTCTTTTTGATTTCCTTTGTTTGTTTTCACTGTTGCTCATCTTATCTTCTTCCGCAATTTTTAATCCGCGTTTCCTCCTTAATTGAAAATTCCTCCGAGACGCGAGGGATGCCGATGGAGTAGTCGAGCCCAAGTGATGATGAATACGTCTCGGAGAATTAAGAGCGGAAACCTGCGTATCGTCATTTCGTGATGGACTTCCGGGAAGCACAATAGATTTGCACTTCCCGGAATTCGATTTCATAATTAACTGCTCTCTTTTTATATTATTTATCGCGTATCCCGCAGCAAATATATCATTTTATTTTTTAACATCTTTTACTCTCAGGCTGGTTATTATACGGCTCTAAAATGTGTCAAATTTCTCCTAGTTTCTTCATTAGTGTCATCACTTCTTTTATTTGTGACATTTTCCCCAGAATTTAAGTGTATGTATAGTATTTGCATAAACTATTCAATAATCAATCTATGAATCAGTAATTTCTAGATTTGAAGACATCCTTTATAGTATCTCTGAAAATTACGTCTCTGTGTATAGTCCATTAATCATTAAATTAGAATTTCATTCGGGAAGATTTTGAAATACCTCCGGCTAGAAAGTTGACATGAGGGAATATTGTAAAAACGAAAAGATTTGATAGCTCTTTGTAAATGTTTACCTTTTCTGTTTTTTGATCTCCTGGAGATTCGAGATACTCCCTTAGGACGTATCTTTCCGAGTATTCAAAAATATTGCCGCGTAAAATTGTGTTTTACATCGATATCCAACTCATTACAGTGTGATAGAAATTTCAGAGATTTTTTAAAAGAATAATCCTCAAAATTCAGAAATTTTCATTCGATCCATTAGTTATCAAATCTTTCTCGCTAGCACTGTGGAATCACCGCGCTAGAAAAGACAAAAAAAAACCCCTAAAACATAACAAAGAAAACCCCTTTAGATGGGAGCCGGTAATACCAGCCCACATTGAACGGAAGATTGAGGGAACAAGGCAAGTAGGGGGGGGGGGGGGGAGCATGGCGGGAAATCTGCATACACACATGGAAGAATCGAAGGGTTCGTCAGATTGGAAAGCGAGGAGCGAGGCAATGAAGTTGATCTCGTCCTGTCGTATCGTAAGGAAGTATGAGCAGCCGTCGAAAGGTTAAGACATCCGATGGGATAGGGCCTGGAGCCGCCATCCATAGGACAGGTGAAAATGGCAATATGGATGCGAACTCATTTACGTCACGGATTGAGGAGGTGATGAGCGGGCTCCAGCATCCATCCTGGCCGTAAATCGGCCGACAAGTGGACGAAGAACCTTCGTTTTCGGACAGAACAATATCAATATCGCTAGAGTAGGATTCTGAAGAGATGTGGACGTATCATCAAAACCCTTGTGCGACCATCGTATCATGGTCAGCTTCCTTACAACACATTCGGCGAGGGTTGAGTTCAATGTGGCACGGATATCTTCCGACTTCAATTTTCGGTACCGTCTTTACCTCCCCTCGACGCCTCCTCATTTCCAGGTTGATAAGTAGGATTTCCCGTTTTCCTCAGCCGCGGCTCAACGCATCATTTCATTTTGCGCACGGTCAAATTGACGAGGAAATTCTGGAGGACGGCGCAGCGCTGTTTACCGTCCGAGATCACCGCTGTTAGGGTGTCAAAGTGCTCCACCAAATTTGCATCCCTCGACTTAACGTGATAAGGGAACCCTAAGTATCGCTGGTTTGGGAATTCCATCTCTATTTACGAATTGAGATCGACTTAACGGATTCATTGCTGCCAAAGCGGGAGAAAAAATCGCTGTTTTGTTGAAAGACCCAATTCGAAATGGAAGTCTGCAAGAACAAAAAATTGAAAACTAGAATAACAGCAGTATGGCCAACTATTTAAAAATCCATTAGACCTGGAGGTTAAATTTATGTTATGCTAATGTAGTCGGTGCTAATGGCACATGGAGAAAAAAACCTCGTGCATGGGACCCGAAGTTGAGGTCATAATTATGGATCCCTGAAGTTTTCTGATCACGCATCCGAAAACTTGAGGTCGAGCTGCCGAAGTTCGGGTCAGACATCGAGGCAATTCTGTATTCACCGGAGTACTTCAGATGTGTGACCCGAACCCTTCGGTATATATCGAAGTACTTCAGATGTCTGACCCGAACTTCGGTAGCTGGACATCGAGTTTTCAGATACGTGATCCGAAAACTTCAGAGATCCATATGACCTCAACTTCGGGTCCGACGCACGAAGTTTTTTTTCTCCGTGCAGAGCCTTCTGCTCACAGGGGTTCTGCACTTTCCTTGTTATACTTACGGAACTTTTCTGCCGTGAAAACAGAGCTACGGTCTGCAACACTGATTTGAGTTCTCTGTCCTTAAAACGGAAACGTCGTTAGCCGCAACCAAGAAAGTGCAGGAGCCCTATGAATAGGACTATATTTTTCAGTGCATGGCTGCTTTGATGAAACTCTCTTCGTATCGAGATATCAAAATCTAGATTGAAATTTGAGAAGTTGGGCATCAGCGCGGCGATTCAGACGAAGGTATTCTACGTTTGATTGGCCTGCTTTTTGATTCCCTGGAGATTTTTGAAAGCTCCGACCCGCTACTGCACCGCGCGTCCAGCGGGCTGCGCTCAGACAAGGGGCTTTGCATCAGTGCAGTTGTTTCGACGTCCCGGTATCTTTACGTTTTCCCATCAGATCGTTCAATCACGATTTACATCCTGTGAATATCCAATGCGAGGGTTTCTTTTTTTTCCTCTCTTGCCACCTTCCGAGCGAGATAAACGGATCGCGGCTGGGTGTCGTGGTTTTGCGCCTGAATTTTAACGAGGTTGCAAATTTTCGACCCAAAGACTAAGTCAATGTAATCCCAAGAAAACATCAATCAGTTGTACAATCAGAGTTGGTACAATCTTTCATTTATGGCTTTTGAATCTGCAATCCTTGTTAAGGGTGGACCGATTCATCTTATTTCAAGTTCTGTCAGCTTTAGGCTTCCCTATGAAGCGGTGGGTTCTTCGCCTGTCACAAACCTGGATTAAGGGGTTTGGAGGACAAGGCGTATAAGTGCTGTTTTTGAAAAAAATGAGATATTCGTGAACTCAACTAAAATTAGTTTGAAAGTATGTTCTGTAAAAAAATTCACAACTAAAATCCAACTTTAAAGCATCTTAAAGTGAGTTTAATCTGCCTTTCCGTCATAAGGTTCCATGTAATTTTGAAACTTCGAACACATTTTTATTGAAATAGCAAAAACTGCATTATGCGCCTTGCCTTCTAAGCCCCTCGTTTGTATCCTTTTACAGAAAACATAAATTCTGATCCTCATAAAATGAACCAAAAAACAATTTCTGAGATGAATATCGTATTCTAATTTTGTTCTTTACGTTTGTTCCCAGGTGTAAATTCATATGAATCAAATATCGTGACGCAAGCACCATCATTTACGACGACAGGACAAACGTTCAGAGTTGTCATTGGCGACGTGCTTGTCCTCCCATGTGAAGTTGAAAATTTAGGTAAGTCCGAATTTTTTATTCGCTCCTTTTGTTTCTTCATTCGCCTTACAGCGTCACGTGTTTCATAGTATACATGCTCAAAGGCAGCATATTCTTTGTGAACTATCCAATAAGGAGTGAGGGTCTCTGGCTTCAGAGATCTCGGAAAGTCATGTAAAACCAGGGAACACTCGGTGACCTGGAAATTCAGGGAAATCATAGGAAAAGTCATGGAATTTCCAAGCATAGCGAGTCTGTTCAGCAACCTCTGCCGTTGCCATTTGAGGGAGCGCAAACAACTTCCGATTACCTTTTTCCATGATTGGAATCACTGAAAGTGAAAATTTCGTTCGATGTCTAGCAAAACTCAGCGTAATTAAAAGAAAGCAATCAAAGTGGATGTTGTAATCAAACGTCAAGGAATGTTTGTAATAGTTGGGGGTCGTGGACATTTTGGAGTCCAGGAGAAACAAAAAAAGAAATCGGAAAATGAAGTAGTTGTGGAAACTCCAGAAATATACTCGGGACCGTCGTTGAAGCTGTCTCAAAGGCTTGATCGGCATTCCGAACTGACTCGATAAACTCACGTTTTAAGGCCCAGATTTACTTGCAAATTACAAGCGCTTGTTGAATGTGAAACACCCATAGGCAATTAGTATTTTGATAGCTCGATATTGGCCGATCAAAATCCCGGTTTAGTAGTTAGTACGAAAATGGGTCTTTCTGAGGGTAGAAACTGATTAGAAAGAAACTATCGCGGATACGACTTTGACACGGTCCCTAATGTGACTTTCACTGACTCCTTTCGCTTCTCCTGGAAAGGTTATTGGAGGCTATCCTCTCTCAGCCCCTCATACAGGTAACTCATCGTCATTCCGACGCAAGGAAGTAACTACATGTCAACGTTGCAAAATTCCTACTCACGAATTTTACTCTTATTGAGAAACTGTCGAGCTCTCATAACGGGTTCTCGATTACAACCGAAAATTGGCGAATTTTTGGATGGACATTGAACAATCTTATTCTTGTAAAAATTTGAATTGTTTAAATCAATTTTCAACGCCTGGGAAACGCAGAAATCGCAGAACGACGCTTTCCTCTTCGCTTTCCTTCTTTTTAATTAATATTTAAGGTTTCTTCGTGAAAAACGGCGTCAGCGCGAAAGCGCTCGGACGTTGTTCCCGTTGCCGCGTATAAAATTTGATATCGCTCATAAAATGAAACGCACAATTGACAAGAGCGCCGTAAAAACCTAAAGAAAATCGCATACATAATTTCGCTTTATGACTGTTTGTTTATCTCTGACAAATCGATATCAGCGGGGGGCTTGGAGGCCCCCAAAGCTCGGTGGTTCGGATCCCAAGATTCCCGGCGCCCCCCTTCCCAGCCCCCCTCGTTCCAGCCATCATCATCCGCATGGTGGGATCGCAGCGTTACGACTGTTTCATTGTTTGATAAACTCATAAATCCGAGCAACGACTCTTTTCAATTAGATACCTGCTTCGTATGTATTCGCTCGGTTATGGATATTCCGCGCTGAGGATTACTTTTCACCCGTGGATGATCTTCCTTCCTTGCATCGAATCGATGAAAATGATTATGTTCAGTGGCGTGGCGTGAATTGCGATATATCGATTGTTATGCCATATAAACCTATGGAAGAGGATCGATAAACAGGGTGTTCGCAGCGAACACCTTGATAATCGATTCTTTACCATAGATTTAAATGGCAGAACAATCGATAATCGCAATTCACGCCACGCCACTGATTATGTTCGACGGGAGCTCCAGGTCGCGAAACAAGGACATAATTTTTATTTTCACCCACTCCGCGCTGCTCCTCACCGGATCAAACGTGTTCTCATCAAGTAGAGTATTTTTTTTTACGTGAGAACGATCTTATATGTGTCGTTGGCTGACCCCATTTTATTAAGTTCTTATTGTGTCCTTCCTACACAGTTTGTAAAGTCCAAGTTCTCATTGTTTAGTATTTCTCCTTGTGTGGACCGCGTTTAGCAGAAAGGAACCAAGCTTCAACAGCTCTCGCCAAAAACGGGCAATTTAATTTTGTTCAAGAAAACGTTTGAGCGGATTCCTTTGAAAATGTTGAGGGATTTGCTCCATACTGTGCAGAAAATTCACTGAAATTCGCTCACAAATCCGCACAACCATTTTTATGTAAAATATTAAATTGCCCAATTTAATTTGACAACAAGCGATGTGGCTTGGTTCCATTCATTCTCAAATCGGTCTATTCTGAACAGTTTCAGTTCTCACCCCCAGGCCAAATTATCACAAGCGGCATGCGACGATTATATATTTCAGCCGCCTTTTTATTTTTTTATAGAGAAATTGTTCAACGGAGCTGTCTGAAAATTTCACTGAATTTTCTATGCGCCGCCGATAAAATTCAATGAAATTTTCTAACAGATTCAACCAACAATTTCTTCGTAAAAATGTAAAATGGCGGCGGAAATGTTTGAACGTCGCATGGCGCTTGTGATACTTTGGCCGGAGGGTGACAATATTCGGGCACATTTTTGGCACATTATGGCAACAATATCCTGTCTAAAGTTCGTTTTTACTCTTTCAACAACTACAAGTTTTCACCGACAAATTCACCGTGAAGTATCCTGCTTTGTTATCTTTAATCCCCGCTCCTTTTTTCTTTCATTGCGGTCGGCGCCTCCCCCAACAAATTATCGTGGGCGCTCTAAAAGGCTCTCAAGGCATGCACTCGGAAAAAGCGAAATACCATCCTCCGTTACCGAGACATCGCCGATCGTAAAAGGACGGCAACAATATATTTTAGAATATTAGTGCGCCGCTATTTGCAGGAGCTGAAAACCTTTTTAAAGGGCAAATACAAGCGAATTAATTCCTCAATCATCGACTCGGAATTTTTCCCTTTCCCCGGCGAAAGGAAAAAAGGGCCCATCTTCGCGGGGGCTTAGTCGCGTCGTGTTCCGGTTTGTGTGTTTCAATGAGCGAGCAATTGTTTGCTTCCAATTTTTTCTTCTCCTCCCCCTCCCCCGCGCTCGCTGGAAGATTTAATCAAAATTCGCCTGGAAACGATTGTTTACCTCCCTCTCGTGTCCCCCCGCCCCCCTCTCGATCACCCTTAACCGCTCGCATATTGGTATCTTTTCACCGGGACGCTTGAGCAACGCTATTTCATCCGCGCATCCGCGTTTGATTAAAGCGCCAATTCCTCTCCTCGGGTAAATACATCCCATTGTCAGTTTCATTCCCGTATGCACCGCCGACGTTAAGCTTACAACCCTCTCTTCTCACCTCTCCCCTCTCCCGACTGTCTCTCTTTTTGACTAAGAACCCACCGCGCCTCGTGATCTGTCTCCAAGTGACTACGTTTAATCAGAGTTAATTTCATTTTAATCAATCGCACTATTTATGTCTATTCAAAAGTTGAGTTATTAGCCGATTTTACAAATATATGCAATGATTACGACTCAGGTCATTCTTTAATAAAATAAAACAATGTGCAAGAGGATGTGAATATATTTACAATTTTACCTTAACATGGTGGACAAGGAAACGTTCCAACACAATCATTGCATATATTTGTAAAATCGGCTAATAGCTCAATATCTGTTTTCACAGTACGGAGTATAGCCGAAAACCATTTTTCGGTTTTATGTCTATTCAGCACAGAATAATCAAAGACCATCGAATCTTTCCATGTAGGACGAGATTCGAATTCGAACTTCTAAAAGTTGGGTATCGATAAGCGCCGTTTTTGGACCCACCTTAGCTGAATTTCCGCAACTCTGAGATTTTTCGCTTATTGAAGGTGTAAATTTTACATAATGTGGTCATTTCCGGTTTTAACACCGAATTCGAAAAACCCGCCTTTCTCGCCAAAATCGGCCTCCAGACCCAAGTTTAGGCCATTGTGAGACCGGAAATGACCAAATCATGACGCACTTCGCTAAGCCTGGACCCTCAATGAGCAAAAAATCGTAGATTTGAGGATAATCACCTAAGGTGGGCCAAAAAATGGTCCTTATTGATGTCCCTCCTTTGGAGAATGTCACTTTATCCACCTTAACAATTGACGGTTTGCTATGGAAGCTTATTCGAGTCTCAAGTGTTTCCAAAAGGACCAAGAATTTCTTTCTCTTTCCTCGAGTATATTCGTGCATACACACTGCAATGCTTGACCTCCGCAAGGCACCGGCTGACCGGCACCTTTTGACCTCCCTTACCATAGTTGCCCTACAAAATAGTTCCTTCTATTTCTGGCCTCTAAATGACCTAGAGAAGGAGACCTCAACAAGAAGAAACCTTTCGCAGAATCGACAGTTCGGGCTTTATTCTTGGACCCAAAGTTGTATTCACTGAGTGTACGTGACACTTAAAAATTCCTTCTCCCGTGAAAGTTTTAATGCTGGTACATCAAATGCTGCGGGATATAGGTTTGCATTTTTCTTTGCACTTTTCTTCCTCAAAGGCTCGAAGTTCTGATCAGAATCGTGAAAGAAAAAGCTCTGAGAAGTAGGGGAACGGGGATAATGATTCAACTTCGCATCTCTCTGAATCAATCTAAAGGTTGAATTTTTAGATCGGATTTTCATTAACTCTGTACGTTGTTGTCAAATTATGTTCAAGCAATATATTTACCTGCCATTTTTTGAACACGAGTAATTTCTTCACCATCTGACGACTGGAAGTTTAAATCTCGGTCTATGAGGCTGGTTTACACAACCAATCAATTTAACTTCCCTCCAATTCTAATTGATGAGTTTCAATGCACGTTGTCAAGTCCGGAGAAAATGCTCCTTCCCTTTAAACCCGGAAGCTTTTTCTTCTAATAAGACACACCCCCTACTTACGGTCGAAGTTCCCGGATTCGACATGCTAAGTTGAGGAAGCTCCTCTCACAATAGTTCCTTTACTTCATTGAATCAAAAATAAAGAGCTCTCTTAATTATTGTTCAGTTCTAAAAATCATCTTCGTATGGGAATTCAAAATCAGGCAAATCGATGAAATGTATAATATTACTAGCTGTTCAGGGCAGGTTTTCATGGGGTTTTCCTTGCATCTATAGTCAACCGCTTTGCAAACCCTCATGAATTGGCGCCATCAAATGGATTTGTCTTTTCTTAATTTTCGGCAGTGAAAGGGTAGCATTCGTGAGTGAGCCAGTGGCGAAGCGTGAATGAACGATTATCGATATTTTCCCATTTGAAGCTGTGTTAAAGAATCGATTCACCTTGTTTATCGATACTTTTCCATAGGTTATAAAAGGCAGATAAATCGATGTATCGCAAAGCCTGCCACGCCACTGGAGTGAACATTTTGCAACTTTGAAATGGACGGTATTCTGCAGTGAGGAACTAAAATTTCTAGCTCAGTTTAGAAACAGCGCGTGTACCATCAGTTTCCGTAGGTATGCCTATAAGTGTTTCCATGGATGAGCCAACAATTCTAGTTACTTATTGTATTGTTTTGTATGGACAAAATTTAGGTGCATCCTTCCGTCTGGGAATGACGAAAACGACGTGTAAATTTCAGTAGAGGTATGTTGCAACAGAGTCGAAACAAAATTTCGAAAAAGTTAAGCCATTACGACTAAAAGACGTGGGAATCTGACCCTAAGTGGTGCTGCCGCCGCGTCCGAATTTATTCAGTTCTTTGCGGGGAAATTCGAGGCGTTATTTACGAGGGGTTTCATCCCTCTCCTTACCCGCAAAACACCTGTTAAAATTTGCATATTAATTCGGTTTGGGGCGTTGAAAATCGATTGCTGCGTTAAAGTGCTACCGTAACTTAGGCGTCTTCTAGCACTCCATTCTCTCGTCTAACTTTTTTCCCTCCGTTTCCGGGACTTCCGCTTTATCCCTATTACGCTGCAATATAAGGAACATCTGAGTCTCTGTCTCGCCGAGCTGCCGTCCTAAGGACAAACGCCGTATGAACTTGCGACGGTTGTCAGATTTTTGGTCATAAAATATGAATTTTCGAGGGTAGCCCAGAGTAGCTCTCCTCCAAATCTCCCGATACCTCAGATTAATTTTCAAATGATTTCCCCCATAAAATTAGAAGATGAATATTGACAAGTTTTCCTGAAAATTCGCATTTTACTTGTGGAAATTTGGCAACGCCTGAGGTGGTTTACTTTCTTTCACGGCAGAAAGGGTGAACACGTCGACGAGAGCGCCAGCATTGAGGTAGCCTCTTATTTTCTCGTCTCGCCCAGCGAAAAATGTTTTAAAAATTCTTCAAACTCCGCATCCTTTGCTTGTCACAAGGTTCTGCGTTTTTTATATCTCCGAGGCACTGGGGGATTCAGGTTGGCAGGGAAAATCCATGAAGAACGCAGGGATTTCTAAGGAGATTCCCGAAACCACACCAGGGAATTCATGTATGTTACAGTGCAGAGGTTAAAATTTTAAGTTTCGACAGCTGATGTGATTTTATCATTAACTTGTGATTTCCTTGTGCCTCCTGAAGTAATTCCTATGACAATCGATCGATCAAGCAAAAAAATACATGATTAGTTTATCGCTGAATTTTGTCTCTTATGATTGAAGGAAAAACTGATGAGAAACAAAGGAGATTAGGAATTTTGAAAATAGTATTCGCTTTCAGGCTTGCTGTCCGTTATCAAAAAGCTTCATAGTATGTGACGAACGAAAAGAAGAAAATTAAAGAATCGACACAGTTTTTGTATATTCTTGGAGGTAATAATTATAATGATAAGAAGTGTATTTCCATCGGAAATTACACTGAAGAGAGAATGTGATTTTAGGTTATTAGAAAATTTCTTTAGACACTTAAATCGTCAGTTGAATCGGTCGCTGTTAAAGTCGAACGTTTTTGTCCTCTAATTTTTTTCATTATTTCTTTTGAATTTTGCGGAATCAAGCATGAGCAGTCTCATGAAGTTGAGGGGTCATCAATAGATTGATTTGTTGAGTCTGAACATCGACAGATTCATTTACAGAAGTGTCAGATCTGAATGATGTTCTTTGTAAACAGGAAAATAATACAGCACAAAATCGAAGAAAACGATTCATGTGGCAACACCATGTAAAGGTTACTCCTAGACGCAACTTACGAAGATTCACTATAAAGTATAAACCCTATTAGTCATTTTGATTTACAAGCAGTCTCATGTTTTCACTGAGTTCCGTTTCTTTTTCTTTTCCTTACTCTATGCCCCGCCTCTCGGCTTTGAATTTCCTGATTTTCGCAGAACACATATTATTTGTATTACAAATCCTTTCTTTTCGTAACGCAGGTACTTATATAAACTTGGAATTCTATAAGAACGAATTTCTTGCGGTTTGTTTTCAAAGTTGAGTGAAAAAGCAATTTTTGAAGCAGAGTTGGTTTTTTGATAGATCGAGTTTCGCAGAAAGAAAGAGAAAAAAAGCGAAATTCAACAAAACCGTAAAAGAGCGAATCATGAGTAAACGCATTCCATGATGGGAATATGAGAAGCAGACCTCATAATTAAAAATTACAATAGCCTCTTCCTTGAATAAGTGCTTCTGTCTTATTGTGTCGTCTAAGGGCTACGTTTTTTGCTGTTTGTTTCATAATTTTTTTTTATTCTTTTATTTTTTATCTGCGTATTTACTTGCAATCTCGTCGTGTGCGTGTAAGATTCAAGAATCTGCATGAAATAATTAAAACATCGAATAACTCCCGGTTGCATATCCCCCTTTTTTATTGTTTCATTTTTGCAGTATACTATCAAGTTCCTCACATCTTAAGCACAAATAAAATGGGTAAATAGGCAATAAAAAAATATCAGGTCGATCTCGAGGAACATCGGTTTTGCAGAAATCTGAGGGATAGTAACGTACCTTCAACCAACGAACAATCTGAAATCCATTAACATATTAAAATGCAGCGGTGCCAAACTGAGTAGTTCCCAGTTTCTTTCCGTTTTGTATGTTCAAAAGGTGGACACTGTCTCGAAAATTTCCATGAGGTCTCAAAGTATGTCAGCGCTAACAGCCCCGTCATCTGAGATGAGCACACTTTGTTGCATGACTGAAAACTTTGGGAATTTTCGGCGTTCAATTGTACATATTAACCACTCTACAAGATCAGAGCTAAAAGTAATATTAGAGCTCGTGTAGGATTACTTTCCCTTCCGGGATGCAGTATCCGCGCATACAGGCAAAGAAGGAAGAGGTGTATCTGAAATGAGCTCTACATTTTTCCTCGTTAAATGTCATATGCGAAACAGTTTGTATCGTAATTTTCATAAATGAACTCCTGAGTGAGTAATGTCTGATTCAAACTTCTCGCTTTTTAAAAAACCCTCAATCGTGAAGCAACTCGGCCAATGGAAACGAATTTACACCACCGACAAATAAGGAGACTTGGCGGTCTGAAAATTCACTAAAATTCCTCTCCTCCTTTCGTTTTTAAGGAAATGATGTTGTGTCGCACACAACAATCCGTGGGAACTATTTCAATTTTCCAGCCGAGCGCTAAATTTATAGTCATATTTCGTCTTTTTTCTCACAAAAGGACGTAACTAAATTTCAATGTTGTCAGATTCTCCCTCGCAAATTGAATTTTTCAGGAGAATGTCCAGCATTTTTAACTGAAAATTTCTTTGATTTTGTTTCTGATATCATACTAAAACCGGGATACTTTAAATGAAAATTTTACAGGTAAACTCTTGTAAAAAATCAAATGTTCTCAGCCAATTTGGCAACCTTGTGGTGGAGTTGCGTTCCTTTGTCCGGGAAACCATTTGGATTGCGTTTTGCAAAAAGGAACCAAGAGCATTTCAATGTCGCTAAGATTGTGCAACTTTGTTTACCTTTGCAAATATAAACTGATCATCCAAACAAGTTTTATCTTTACTTTCAATAAACTATGATTTCATGAAAAAAATTACCCCTGTAAATTTCATTCTTGGCATGATTATAGTGATTTATTGGAAAGAACGCAAGTTGCACAATCCCAGCAACATTGGAATGCTCTGGGTTCCTTTTTGCAAAATGCAATCCATTTCATGGGAACAATCAGCGTAGCGGTCCTCTCGCGCCACCATTGGCAACCATGGAGATCCGAGCGAAAAAAAGTTAGCGCCAAACACACCGGGATAAAGTAATAAAAGCATGGAAGGAGAGAAAAAATAAATAAAGGCACATGGACGGAGGACGAGGAGGAAGCCAGTGGCCGAGCGCATTGGGGACGCGACAATATTAATCACTCGGATAGAAATTGTGTGAATTTAATGAGGTTTTTCTCAAATATAATCACCTGCCTCGGCCGGTGTGTAAATTATAATGAAGTCGTTATAATCACGGAGGATCGGCGGGCGGCGACGGGCCGACGAGTCCCCGGCCAGGCCGCCATAAACGACCGATAACATACGCGTAAGAAAATCCGAGGAAAACGGGCAGGTGAGAGGGTGTGTGAAGTAGATCCCGAGCACCATAAACATCCGATGAGCATGTTTAATTGAACCATAAAAAGTTTAGTGTTTTCGTTCTGGGAGCACTCAAGGCCGGGGATCACCAATAATTGGGTCTACCAACGTGCGCTGTTGCCGTCGTGTGACTAATCGAGCGCCTTCTGCCCTGAGAAACAAAAGTGACTTGATTTAAGCAGTAACAAGGAATGGGTCCTCACTATTTGCGGGGAAAACAAGGCTGAAAAGCTCAAATTTTTTGAAATTTCAAAAAAAAATTGGAAATTTTCCCCTTGTTTTCCCCCCAAAATAGGGTTGACTGTTTTACCACCTTCACGGGAAAAAAAAGAATTGCTGACTCAGCAATTCAATTGCTAAAAGCAGTGAGTGCAATGTTTCAATGTAGATTTTACAACACAAAAATGCTACTTTAACCACCCCCGTGGTTAAATTAGTTTACAATGTGGTTAAAGTAGCATTTTTGTGTTGTAAAATCTACATTAAAACATTGCACTCACTGCTTTTAGCAATTGAATTGCTGAATCAGCAATTCTTTTTTTTTTCCGTGTCGTTATTAACAGGTCGGGCCACGTGTCGTACAATCAATGTTTTTTCTCGCTTAACCAGTAATATGCTTCAATTTGCCAGAAAAGAGGAATCTTTCTAGAAAAACTGTTGCTTTCATAAGGAAAAAAGTTGCTCACATCAAGCAGAACTCTCCATTATTCTAATCGGCAAATCTAAGTCATTTTTTTCCGCAGTTTTCCATCAGACTTGCAAATCTCATGGCAGAATCGAAAAAACCGAAGAATCTTTTGACGCGACCAGGGATGGCTCTCATGTTTCTCGTGTTATACTGCATGGCAACCCTCTTACGTTGAACGACTGATCTAAATTGAGACTTTATCTGGCTCAGTGGTAAATCACTCAATTTGGCAACATAGTTTTTCTTCAGTTTAAATGTATGTAAAACAATCGATTCAACGTGTGGCAGATCTTGAATCGATATTTGTAGTGCAGTCAATAGAGGGTGAACAGTGTTGCCAACTCGTGCACAGGAGTTTAAAAGTTCGAATATCCTCCAATCTCAAGAAAACGCATATACCTATGCAATTTACGGCGTTTTAAGGATCATTCTTTCATTGACTGAGAAAAATTGTGAAAGCATGATTAATTTGTGCTTTTTAACATTTTTGGGGGCTTTATCTTCAAGGGTAGTAAGCTGATGCGGAAGAAGTGTTGTTCAGTCAAAGAAATTCATTTTGACTCGAAATGCATACTCCTGAAAATTTTCTGTCTCAACTTGAATCCCTCCCGTATTGCATAGGCCAGTGGAAGTCAAGAATCACGCCTCGCTACAAGGGACCGTCGAGAATATCGATTCCGTCATTAACTTCGCGACGTAGACAGGAGAAGGTGAGAGGGTAGTAATTGCCTCCATTTCCAACTACGCCTCGTACTCCACAACAGATACTAGTGTTCCTAATTTATGAAGTTATTATCGATAAAACCTCAGTTCTCAGTCAAATAAGTGGAGGAAGATCTGTCAGAATAATAAACCCGATTCGTGCCGACCGGCCGTTTTACAACGGAACACACGCCGGTCCTTATCCATACCGCAAAGCTCTTCTCGATTAATTTATTCTTGAGCATCATTTGAACCGGCTAGGTCAATCGTCAATCGATTGCCGAGGTGTTCCTTTTCGGTATTCGTAGAGAACATGTATGAGGTATACTGCTCTCTATTAAGACTGAGAGGTATATAAACACGGATTGAAACCTGTTTATTGTTTCGGTCTCAAATAGAGGCCATGGAAATTTAAATTTAGGATCAAAGCAGTTGCTTTACCGATCGTTCAATTCCAATAAGAATTGGAGTTGAGTTATTCCTTTGCAGAACCGAAAGTTTTGAAATTACAATATTACATCAAATTTTCAAAGATGAACGCAAAAAATTAGAGACCTTCATTAAAAATAAAGCTATTTATTTATTTACATCGGTCAAAATCACTTTTTTTTTTCATTACCATGAGCCTCCTTACCTAGTTCGTAATTTACAATACTATTACAATAGTGTACGGTAGTGCACTAGTCGCTCCTCTGCTACTCTTTAGATCTCTTGACCCTCCGAATCTTAGTGGTGAACTCTGCTGCCAGTACAAACTTGTGCTTTCCAGAACTCATGTAAAAGGATGGACACGCCTTATGCTAGAGAAGGGTGAAATATCTGAGTTTCCTCCCAAATTAATTATAATTATTTCATGGCAATGTCTTCAATGAGCTTGAATGTATATAAAACGTGATCGACATAACCTCTGTATGATTACAGGATACTACGTTGAAGTAAAAGTAAGCCATCCATCATGAAAGTGCTGAGATCCACAATTTATTATCCTTAAAAGGAACTGCTATTTTTTACCACAAATATTTCAATTACGTTCAAACTGGCCTCTGCTGAAATCCCTTTCAAGTCCTAGAAGCTGGATGAAGCTTTCCCCGCGCGAGAACCAAGTCTGCCCTTATTTGTTTTACATTTCGAAAATTGGAGGAAAGGAATTCGAGTCCATATTATAAACAAACCGAAGCAATAAACCCATGAAGAAGATTACGCACGGAGATAGTTACGTGGAGGGGTACCCCTAGCGCTCCATTTCATTTCAACCTCATCTCACCCTTGTATTGCCGCCGACTCGGCCAAACGACCGAGAACCCAAACGGCGGAAGGAGGAATTCACTTTTTTATATTTCACCTTCGGCCGCTTCCCGCGCGCGAGAATGCTTCAAGAGTTTATTTTCTAATGGTTATTAACTTGTTGCATGAATAATTAATGGATAATCGAGCAACAGATAGATTTATGACAATCTCTTGCTTTTATGGGACCTCTCCACCACCTCCGTACACATCTTTCATACTCGTGTGCCAGCCTTTTCGGGATGAGAGGGGGGGTGGGGCAAAAAGGAGGAAGTTTGGAGTGCATTGATCAAAGGGCCCCGAAATCCAGGAGTACTCGTTGCCAGATTGCGATAAATTATGTTACATCCTCGCTTTTTTTCCCCGTGAAAACTTCGGATTGTTCTGCAATCCGGCAGTAATGTAAATTTCTGGGCGCAAGCTTTGGGCCAATAAGCGTCTCCTTACTCGGTTTTGAGAGCTGTAAAATCCTTATTGCTCAATCTCAACTTGCTATGTACGTCCAATCGGAGAAAATTGGTCCTTTTGTAACAGAGCAAGATTCATGATTGCATCAACCATTGATAATCTTCATATTAAGGCGTAAACATTTTCAATATTTCGAGAACTATTTTTATTTCTGGCAAGTGTTCTATCAATTTGTCTACGGAAATTATGACAAAACTCAGGTACCCCTCCCTTTAATTGGACGTATTTAAATTGAGAGTAGCTATATCAATTGTGAAGTGAGCCCTGTCTCGTGTGTGTTTTTCTGGATTTCAGGGCTCCTGTCGGAAGAGAAATATATGCTTTTGATTTTAAAACGTCCAATTGGGCTACACTCTGCTATGCTTGCAATGAGAAACTATTACTTTCTGCTCTTTTTACAGACAGCGCATGAATTTCACTAAAAATGTGTCAAATTATCGCTTTTATGATTATCAACTTCTTTAAGCCTCATTAGTCACAATGTGAAACCTAATAAGCGTGGCGAAAACAGGAGGTGTTTGCTTTTGGGCGTTTCGGAAAGAAGTCGATGATGTAAGTGGGCACAGGAATTTTTTCATTAATTTTCTTCAAGATGCTGCGGTTTATGGAAGAAATAATTGTTTCAAAAAGTGTTTCATATTCTGTTTTGTGTCCAATGACGAAAATAGAACAGGTTTTACTTTAAGACAAGATAAAAACCATCATGTTAAAGTTACTCATTATGTTAAAATTATACTAAGTTTCTTATACTTTAAAGTTCGGAAATTGCAGAAATATTGACTTAATTTTATACCCACTCACACCACGGCGTAGACGAATCGGAATCTGCCTCTATTTACTGTCTTCATTCATTTCAAACGGGGCCTCATGAAGGAATGGGCGCACTTATGCTAAAAGGAACTATGTGAGAATGAGCCAGTCAAAAGAAACTATGTGAATAGAATTTGCACGCTCCATACTTTCTTTTGATTTTATTCATTTCTACGAAAATCCTTTTAGCATAAATACGGTCAAAAGCACTGCTTAGAGAAAAATAACAGCCCTTATTCTTACAGAGGCTGTTCCGTCCTCTCTCTCAAGTTTAATTTGTATTAGTTACCTCCTATTTTTTTAAAAGAAAGCCCGGCTTCAAATTCATCGACGGAGAGAGAGGGGAGCTAATGCATTATTTATCAGTGTCACACAAATGACGTTCTGAGTGCATTTAGTGGTTTCCAAGCGGCGCCGCCCGAGGGGGAGGGAAGATTTCAATTTAATGAATGCACAATGCTCGGAGGCAAATCTGAGTCCGGGTGCAAAAAGAATCGGATCAAGCAATTTGGCGAGGAATGGCTCATTGACGCCTCCGGCGCGGCCCGGCCGTGGCGATGAGGCCGTGTTGTTCCAAGACGGAGTACGGCACGGCATATGTTTTGACTGATTGTGAGCCATCGGCATGATTAACTTTATTAGGGGCGAAGGCCCGAAAGGGTCGCGTCTGAGGGCGCCGAGCCGTCCTTGTCCCTGCCGCCAGGGGCGCTTTGAATACGGCCAAGAACGAGATCAACGCGACCCTCTCCCGCACCGTTCCTTATCCTGTCAATGTTGCCAGATAGGAAGCGTTTGGGTCTCTTCGTTGGCATCACCGTGGATTATCTCTCCTAGATTCCTTTAATTCTTGTTTAAAAACAAATTTCATTAATTTTTAAATTTTTTCAAAGAATTCGACAATTTTTCAAAATTTTTATTTTTTCAATTTCTCAAAATAACTGTGTAATTTTTTTTACGAATTTTTCAATTTTTTGAAAAAAAGTTTCTCTTTTTAATTTTGATCACTCTTTTTTATTTTATGTTTTTATTTAAATACACTCAAACCCATGCTTAATATCATGATCGAATAGTTGGTTTGGTGTGGGTATTTGCAGAGAGTGGTTGATACCAGGTTGCCAAAATTCTAACTAGAATGGATACCTCCAGGTACGAGACGTAGAGGGCGTGCAGCTAAAAGGTGGGTAGATGGAATCCAAACAGAGATGGAGGGATGCCAGCCTCCGAGCAGTCTCTACCCTGATAGATTCAAGGGACGGTTAGGTGTTGTAGAGCGCCTCAGTGCGCGTATAATGGACTAATACGCATTTACATACTTACGTATTCTATGAACGCCCCCTACTATAACGGTCTGACACATTTCGATGAAAGAGGTAATATAATCGGTGACTTTTTCTTTCGAATCGGCAACATCTCGAGCTTTTTTTTAAAGTTGAGGAAGACATTAGACAGGTCGCAGCGAAGCTCGATTGCGTTAGTTAGGCATTCCCACTCCGACTCTTCGATTCCATTTTTCGGTATTGTTCGCTAATGGTCTAACGGTGTTCGCAGCATTTCCAACAATTGGAGATGACGTCCGCGTTCTTTGACTTCGCGGCCGGGGAAGCGACGCCGCCTAAGGAAATTCTCTCCCCCGCCCCGCCCCCCGGGTCCACCCTGATTTCCACCCCTCGACGCGGCGGAAAACTGGAAAGGGCTCGCTAAGCGCACCCGTAGGCCGGCTTTACCCCGAGTGACGATGACAGCCTGCCACTTGCCGGGCTCAGCCTCAGACTTACCGCCGCACGCCTCGGGGGTGGAAATCGGGGGGGGGGGGGGGGGTGAAAACACTCGCGGCGTAATTTTCAGGCACTCAAAGCCGACCTAGACGACTGAAAATTCAATTCAAATGGAATCGGATAAGCTCATATTTTACCGGGGTGTGCAGTCGCGAGAAGGGTTGCGGACACGTGACGGTCGTCTCCTCAGGACTGAGGGGTAAAGTCTTGGAAAGTCAGGGAATTTTGCTGGGGAACCGCGACATTTGTGCTTTCAACCTAAACGTGGCGATCTCAAGAGACCATGTGCCTACAATGTTTCTTGGAAACAATTTTCATGAAAAGTCGTGCCTCTCACCCTTAGAATTACAAGATTGAGAATATATGACCCTGAATTATCGTCGTCGCATTTGCTTAAGAGATTTGATATCGAGTGGTGCCAAGACTATTCTGTCGTGTCAAGGAGGAACGCCGTAAGAACATCCGAGAGTTGCCAAATTTCCCCTTTTAAAATATAAATTGTTTAGTCAAATATTTTGTACATTTCTACTTGACATTTTTTGAAACGTAAGATCACATTACGAAGGAAATTCTCTAAAAATTGGACGGACAATTTTCACAAGATTTCCTATGAATTCTTATTTTACCAGAAGAAAGGCAATGTACGAAGGTTCATACGGCGTTCTGCTTTAACTCGGCAGTAGTCACCTTCAGTCTTTTCGCTTAAGCGACTATTCATATACACGTTTTCATTCAAAACTTTTCCCACGGATATTCACCTACAGCCCTTGTAACCAATGTGTTTTTTTCATCAAAGTGCAAGTTGTAAAAGTTAGAACTGAGCACCGCTCTCGCGGTCACCTCTGAATAACTGAAAACTGGAGTTGGAAATCAAGTTCGCCTTCAACTCGATGAACGCAATTTGAGCGGCTCAGGATTTGATATAGTAGTATCACGCATTTTAGTTTAGTGTGATGTTCAGGCACGGACAAGTGACTTTCGTTTTAATTTTCGTGATTTAATGCCCATCGCAGCGAAACGTCCACAACTTCCACTCGATTCTCCTCACCGAAAAAAAATTGCATTTATTGACATTGACGATAGTGTTCCGGAGATTCAGTGTTCAACAAACGAAAAATTATTTAAAAAGAAACAAATTTCAACTCCAAGGATGCGTCATCGTTGACTTTTTTTGTCACTTATTCATACAGATAGGAATGTGAAATCATCTGAACCAAGGAAGCTCTAAATTTTCTTCTATTGCTCCGTCAGAAGGATTTTGTTTCTCTCTATCGAAACGGAGTTTGACTCGATGCTCAAAATCGAAGTATTTGACTGTGCGCTCACAAAAATTCGAGGAAGCAAGCGACTGAGTTTTATAAGTCAAAGGTGATCTTTCCGTCAAGAATACCAAGCTACCAACTTTCATGAGTAACGATTATTGCTTTCAGATCCGCGAGAAGTCTCCGTAAAACTTTCTGGGTGAGTTATACCAGGTTCGCGAATCCATTTTTAAGCACCGATGGCGATCGCTCAACTTAAAATAGTATGAAGCACAAATTTTCAAAAGCAGCAGTGTTAACGATTCAGCGATATCACGAAGCTGACGAAAAATCGGTCCTTTATTTGTACTAGCAGTTCCCGGTGCGTGGCGATGAATGACGACTTTTCCTGGAAAAACCGATCCTTTTTGCTTGAAACATTTAAAATCATGCAAATTCTGACGGATCACTGCGTCTACCTTCAAGTGGCGCCTAATCTTCTATCTAAATATGTCGGAATGCCAATTGGCTGGCTAAGCTATCAATTAAAAAAGTAAGATGATACATCCAGCTACAAGCCAAAAAAAGAAAAAATGCAATATATTCAATCACACGACGATACAACTACAATCAAGGAATTGGCAAAGCAAAGATGACCAAATAAAAAAACTAACTGAAACTTACCTCTTATTTAAAACTTACCGCATTGAAGATCAATGAAATGGGTCCGCGGTGTTCTGTAAGTTTCTTTTGTCATCTCTTCTTTTACAATGTTCTGCTTGTAGTTGCAACATCATTAGATTGAATATATTACATTTGTTGTTTTTTGGCTTGTAGCTCGATGTATAATCTCTCTCTCCCTATTTAATAATCTAAACCTCAATTAACTTTAATCGTCAGATTTATTTTCATATTCGAATTTAAGAAACAAGAACACAGTTAAGTGCTGACAGTCGACTGTTGGTTTCAAAGTTGGCGGCTTCATTAACGAACAAAAAGCAGACCAGCGGACGAACCAACTTTGTCACAACTTAATCAACTATTCAGGTAATACTCGCAAACTTTAGAATCCCTTGTCAAACTTGTCAAAAGTTAACCGGTGAGGCATCAAAAATTTAGTCCGGGTTGACTTCAATCGACAACATCAAGTAATTTTGTCATTGCGTAAAAAGTTTTTCGAGTATTTCCAAACTGACGATCCCTTTTTTTAAAAAAAAAAAATCGAGTGTGGTACGGATAAAACCCCCGAATATGACAACCTCGCCTAGGTGTATTAAGACAAGGGACGAGAGGTTAGCGGGACCAAGAAAATATCCGGCTGGAAGTTATGACTGGAAGTTTTAGGCGAGCGTCTAATAGACGCATAGTTAAGTCCGAGACGCTAGCTTTGAGGGGCCGACGCGGCGTCGTTCGGAGGGGGGGGGGGGGCGTCCATTCTTCACTTTCCAACTTCGAGAGCTCTAATAATTCCGAGTCCACCTATAGCGCGCCGCTTTGCCCTTGATTGTGTCTGTTGAATGTTGATGTTGACCCGGAGGTATTTGCGAAAATTGAAGGCTCAACTCCCGTTTTTGAAGTTCTCAAAGAGGACCGTTGTCTCCCTCTCCGGACTCAGCTTTTGCCGCCGTCTTGAGCAGATCCATTGTGAGACTTTTTCTCTCGAGTAAAGAGGGAAATTCCTTTCGTCCACCAAGTTTTCCATTTTTAGAGATGGAGACTTTGACCCGGAGGAAGGGAAATGAGAGTGATTTTTTCGATATTTTCTCGGTTCATTTTTCTCGTGGCGCAAGGTGTCTCCCCGATTTTTGCCGATGCCATTAAGATTTTCGTTTGACTAGATTTAAAGTTTATATGATTCAGAGTACATGTCACCGTTCAATGACTATTGTGAAAATTAATCACGAAGATATTCAAATCTGCCATTTTAAATTTTGCGTTTGTGAACGAAAATGACCTGGGTTCATTTTCTTTGAAATTTCATACATTTTTTTATCAATATTGATTTTTCTGTCAAAGATTATCAATTCTATGAACAACGTTTAGAATTAAAATATGCTTACACAGCAATGGGACCTCAATACTAAAAAAAATTTCGCTTCAAATTATGGGTATTTCTTGGCACTACTAATGGTAATATTCATTTGTATTAACAAGACTTATATCAATATTAGATTGCGTAAGGTGAGGGTGTATGATTCTTAGTCTATTAATCATCCTCTTCAAGGTACTCGTATCTACCCGCAAAATCAGCATAACATGTAATTTATGTAATGCAGTAATTGACTTTGTAATTTAAAATACAAGACTATACATACATTGAAGAATATATTTTCAAACTCTTATTGCGTGAGTTGTTGTTTGCGTAGTATATCGACGAGGAAGGGAAGGATACCGTATTTTCATTTACTTATCGTCCACCCGTCTCCGTGAATCAACTCTTGCGAAGCGGAAAGCGTTATTAACTCTTTTCATCTTAATTGAAACCTTTGGCCCCCATTTTCCAGATTTTAAACTCCAAAGAACCTCAATCTCTGCATCTCGGAGGAGAAAATGCGAATATTTCCACCGTTGATTTATAAAGGTATAAATTTAATTCGCATGCATGCGACAAAATGGTTCCGCATGGCTCATACCGCGGCAGCTTTTGAAATATTCCGCTCTCCTAATTTCGACGCCTTCAATAATAAAGTGTTGAGCGCACGAAATTTCCTCGGTCGCGACAGTTGCCGAGTTTCCGGCGGAAGAGAACCCCGCTGATGTGAAGGACGTTAATATCCTCGCGACTTGACAACAAGGTGGGAAAGCTCGGTAAATTAAAATGCAGTGGTTGTTTGCCACTTTGCCCGCCGCTGGGCGTATAAATTAGAGGCATATTTTGTTGACGTTTTCCCCGTGTGGGATAAACAACAGAAGCCGTGGGTGGTGTGGCCACACGCCCGAAAAGGCCCGCCGAACAAACAGCTAAATTAATCCATTTTATCCTGGAATCATTGATATTTTTGGATCAACGCCTTTGCACTTACCCAATACAATGACAAAATTACACCTCGGGAATATTGACGGTCCCAATTTTTTTTAAATTTAAATTTATCATTGCCATATTGACAACGCACACTCGTGTAGAATTGAACTGTATTTTTCGTAGTTTCTATGCGCTAGGGGTTGAACTTGATCCTATATAATTCCTAGCAAAAGTATGTTTACAACTTTAGTCCAATAATGAAGTGTAGCAGTAACTTAATCGGAGTTAATGACAGTGGCGTGGCGTGCTTTGCGATATATCGCTTGATCTCCCATTTGAACCTATGGAAGAAGATCGATAAACAGGGTGTTTCCAGATTTTACTGAAGAAATTCCCGGGTAATACATGACACTTCTTTCTTAAACACATCAAGCAGTTCGACCTGGAATTTTAGTTTTCATGACATCAAGTGTCAGCTCAAGCTGAAAGAACAAAATACTCAGGTTGAACTGTTCAGTGAGTTTGAGAAAAAAGCGTCATGCACTACCCTGAAGCTCCTCAGAACAATCTGGAAAAGCGATTCCTGAAATCTTCGACGCATGCTTTTTTCCTTGTTTTCGAGATATTTTTGCTGAAAAATGAGCTCCATGTTATTTTCCACGAAGGCCCCAAAAGAGGGCACCAGGTCGATCATCCAATCAGAGACGACTCAAAAAAGTAGGGGGCGCCACTCGGCCCGCAATGCAAATTGCTGCTCTTGGTTTCTCTTTAAATCAAACTCAAGAATCTTAAAAAATCATAATAATATATAGCAGAGAAAAATTAGGAATTTTGGAGCCCCAATACACACTTTTCTTCCTCAATAATCTCTCAAAGAGCACATGAAGCAAAGAGAACTTAGGAATTTTGGCGCCCAAAAACACAATTTTCTACTTTAAGAATCTCTAAAAAATCATATGAAGAAAAGAAAAATTGCGAATTTCGGAGCCCCCACTGGTAAAAAAAACCTCTTGGACCAATGCCGCGGTGCATTGACTTAAGAGTGCAGTTTCTTATCGCCGGATTTAAAAGTCTTGAACTCTTGTTTCAAGCGGATTTTTCATTGATTTAAGCGGATTTTTCATTGATTCAAGCGGATTTTGCAATGAAACAAGAGTCCAGACTCTTAAAGCCGGCGACAAGAAGCTGCACTCTTGAACCAAGAGGTTTTTCTTACCAGTGACACACTTTTCTTCCTCAAGAATCTCTCAAAGATCATATGAAGCAAAGAAAACTCGGGAATTTTGGCGCCCAAACACACCATTTTCATGCTTTTAAAATCTCTAAAAAATCATACAAAGAAAAGAAAAATTAGGAATTTTGGCGCCCTAATACACACTTTTCTGCCGCCCGCAAGAGGAAGCCTACGAAGGAACCTGACAGAACGTGGGAGCGGAACGATGAAAACTCGTCGGAGCGGAAAGAATACCGAAACGGAAAGAAAGTGGCGTTAGCCGAGATCAAGTGGTCACGGCGTGGTCCACGAATTTATTTGCACAACTTTTGTCCGCTCGCTTCGTTTGTCCGCCGCTCTTGTGTTTATCCAGGTGGGTTTGTTTGTTTGCCCGGTGGTCGCGCGCGCTTCCAACTGAATGTCTTCGCCCTGCGTTGACGACCCTCCGCTCGAATCCGTGTTTATCGCGTCGGGATGCAACGGGAAAACTCTTCGTTTTCCCAACCCTGCGGTCAGCAAAGCTCCAGGATCGTCACCCGGTTGCCGACGGCATCCGGGATTTAGGGCTTCCCGCTACGACGAATCAAAATCGCACGAATAAATGAGTTCGCTCTGATTCCGCTCTCATGTTCTGCGCGAGGAAATCTTTCTTAGACGGGCGTCCTGACGGACACCCGGTGTTGGGCTAGTGGACAAGGTGCGAATTTAAGCATTCTGATACGCGTTTCCGACCCAAACTGCACGTAGAATATAATGGACCACTAGACAAGGTACGGATTTCAGCATTCTGATATATGTTTCTTAACCAAAATTTCACGTAAAACACGATGCGCACAACGAAAATTACCGATATCAACTCCTTACGAGGATATTTAATGATTCTTGATGCGTAAATTCAAACCACCCGCTCATGAAAACTCAATTCTCTACGTGATTCACATGGCACGCGAAACGTTATCATGACAGCCCTAGAGAAAATATTACCTCGCAGCGAGCTCGCAGACAGCTCGCAGCATATTTTGGACCTCGCGGTTAGGAAACTCCTCGCAGTTAGGTGATGACCTTGCCAAGACCTCGCAGTGAGGAAGTCGGTTAGGCATGGACCTCGCCGCGAGGTGCTGACAGCTCACGGCGAGGACCTCGCCTCGCCGATAGGTTAGGAGACCTCGCCGATAGGTGAGAGCACCTCGCAGATAGGTGAGAGGACCTCGCAGTTAGGTTGGCTCCTATCCACTGGGTGAGAGTCCTCACAGTAGGTATATTAGCCAGCAGGTAACCTGACCACAGAGGTAAACACAGGTTCAGAGCCTCATTAAAAATTAAGGATCAATTGCAGCATCTAATATATACTGATAAAAATGTTAAAAAAGTTTTTGAATTTGAAAGAAAAATTGTATTTAATTCAAAAGCACATTCCTTGGCTCAAAACAATGTGGGTCAGTGAACTGAAATTGTTCTGTATACCAAAAAAGTGCCCTAAAATTAAACACAATTTTTTATTCATTTTTTTTTTTTTTTTTTTAGAGAAAAAAACAAAAAAAAAACCTGCCAATCAAAACTTTTTTAACCTTTTTTTTCCGTGAATCCTCTCACAAATGTTCTTATCTATTTTAGCATGCCAAAAAATAAGAATAATCTGTACCTTCTTTGCACATGGTCTTCCAAAATATTCCACACTATGAGGCATTCTTCGCTCCTTGCAAGAATAGACAAATTCCAAGAATTCAAGGATCAGGTAGTGATTTTTAGAAAAATTGCATCGTCACTGGCCTATAAAATTAAAAAAATAATCATCATTCACCAAGGTCACACTCAAAATGAATTGTAAAAATTTCTGAATTTTGATAGTTATAAGTGAATATTTCAAGTTAAACTGACCGATTCCTTTCATTAATTTTAAGCGAGAGCTTTTCCTTCAGCATATCAATCACACATAATGTGCTGTTCCTTCTCCTTCAAGCAGGAAAATACTCATTGGAGGGAGGAATTTTCTTCAAATTTACAATGTCTAATCACTCTAGAACTGTACTCTTTGCATCAACTTTATAGTGAAGGTAAGTGGGCATTTTAAAAGCCCAAATTTAGCATGTCAGCCCTTGCAGTTAAGTCAGTAAGTATACGCATTTTCCTTACTGCTTCTTGATTATGGTCTGATGTTGCAGAACTTTTCAAAGTACTATCCATGAAAATTCAGAGGACAACCAGTTGGTGACCACATACTTTTTCATTTGTTTACATTTTTTCATTTATATTCTTATTTAAATTCAGTGGATAAAATTAAAACATAAATTACAACTGGAAACCAAGAGGTATGTAAAAAAAATTAAAAATGTTAATCACCTTACAAGACTTACTCTGTCCCTTTCTTTTCATGTTGACTCCTATTCTTTTCATGCAACTTTGGCAGGGAACGGTAGGACAGGGTCGCATATTTGGCCTGATCATTGCTAGAGCTTCGGATGGTCCTAACAAATCCTTCAACTTCTGCAGTTCAGTGTCTGGAATCAACATATCAGAGTGAACAAGTGATCCTTTAGATAAATGAAAAGTTTCCTATTTTTTTCCATATTTTAACACACATATCAATTGCATATTCATTCAAGTGAATGTGAGGAAAAACAGCTGAAAATTTTCATCCCCCAGACTGAAAAGACGCAGCCACTTACTTTCTACGAGCAGGTCTATGCTGAGAGAAATTTCACGAAATTGCCACATTGGTATGCAGTTAGATCTAGTTTTGCCATGAAATTTATCCTCACATGCAGAGACTATTTGCAGTAGGTAATTATTCTCACACATACAGAGACAACCATCAGCTCGACATGGCCATCATTGCCCTGATAACTCAAGAGACCGTAGATGCATACTCAATTAAAATTCATAAGTGCACACAATCCCTCCATGAGAAAGGAGATAGTAGGTACCTAGAAACAGCAGGGTGAGCTATCCTTACTTCTCCTGGAGCAAAATCCTCCCTACTTATTTTGAAATTGTCATGCCTCAAGGAGAAAAATTCTATTACTTACAGTGCACACTTGTTGTTAGTCCGAAAATGATTCCTCCTCCGTCTCTTCACACATTCCAAAAGGACACATATTAAAGTCTAATTCCAAAGTAGATTTCCACAGGTTTTCATCCAATAATCACTGATAAACTAAGTTAGAGGAAAATAAAAAATGCAGCTGCATAACAACTTCCAAAGTAGATTTTCGCATGTTTTCACTGTTATCACTGTTTTCAGCTTCATTGTTGATTGTAAACAAACTGCAGATCACCACACTGCGTCTATAGGTTATGTTATGGTACACGAGTGGAATTTTGATTGCCAGATGGTGAGTAAAATATATCAAAAAAATATGTGGTTGCCCGCTATTACGCAGTCTGCTTTCTATTATTCTTAAGGAATTTGTCGGTGAGGCAACGCCGCTGCGTGGGACTGTCGCGCCTCTCTCAGCTGATTAAATGCACTGATGCCGATTTCACTCGCTTAATATGGATTTGAGTCTATAATGCAGTTTGCAGTTATACTAGGTAACGGCAACGGCTCATCATTAAAAACACCTATCTGCCCAGGGAAACCAATAGCTCAGTTGTTCTTTCTGTTACATCAACCAGTAATAGTGGTTCCCGTATTGCTCTAATTTATTCAAGTAAATTGATGCGAAAGTTTATATTTGAATATAGTGCCAGAATTTCAATGCAATTCAAAAACGAAGTGCAAGGGTGTTTTTTTTTTTTTTTTTTTTTTAAAATTTGTTTTTAAATTTATTGGAATCACTCCTCAATTACATTATGAGAGAAACGCGAGAAATTTTGGAGTCTTTATGACATCAATCCAAAAATCGATGCATCACATAATACCTACCCGAAGGAATGCGTTCGCTCGTCATGAGGGTTTTTCCTGAGCAGCCCCAGCCCGCAACGGGGCAAAACGAATCTCCCAGGCTCCAAGTCCGTCTGGCGCTAATGTGCCTCTTTCTATGTAACTGCTGTATTTGGACATCCCTCCATCACATAACTCCTCATGAAAGGATGAAAGGTGTGAATAATTTTTCCCGGGTTTTCAGAATATCACTCACCTAACTTTCCGGTGCTCATAACAAAGCGCTACAAAAAAAGAAAAGTGAAGAAACTATTTTCTCTGCGGCAACTTCATTGACCCACTGACCGACCGGTCACTATAGAAGTAGAGTGACCGACTGACCGCCTTACCGATATCAGTTAGAAGTTATCAGCGTAATAGATCATTGGCAGATAGTGCCCTCCGAAAATTACTGTTTTGTTTTTTTCCCTTTCTATGGAGTAGTGGCCCGGCCCAGGGTGGCATGAAACGGAAGAAGGAAATGAAAAATTGGAAATTTCAGGGATACATTTCATGAAATTTCACGAGGCTGTGAAATATTTCATGAAATTTCACGAGGCTGTGAAATATTTCATATTTTTCAGGGGCTGGAGTATGCAACCCGCACTCAAACAAACAAAAATAGAAGAAATTTACAATTTCTACATTTTACTAAACATGGAAAGGAACCGGCATTTTTCAATATCTTTCATAAATTTCTGGATTTTCATGAAATATTTCACGTGAAATTTCTAGCTTTTATTTTCCATGAAATTTTTCATGTGAAGGGATGAGCGGCTAAAATGAGACCAGCGGTCGGAACCTCTCACCCCCCCCCCCCCCCCTTATCAGCAGAGCTTGCACAATTATTCTGCTAACTTGACAATGACGCAAAACGTTGAGCGGAGAAAGAACATCTGACTCTCAATCAGCGCAGCGTTGCCTATGTTGAACAGGTTAACCGCATAGGTGCAGACGTGCGGATATCAATAATTTAATCGAATTTCTTGGGCAAAATGTGGCAACATACCCGACCAAATGTAAACTTCACTTCACCTAACCTAGTTTGTGTGCCGCGCCGGTTTGTTTACATCGAGGTTCTTTCGTCCAAGTTATTGGGATTTCTTAGGGATAAAAAGGATAAAATTGATGGTTTTGTGATCCTTGAAATTGGAATAGAATCTGGGTTCATTTCAAATGTGTGATACGGCGAAGCATGTATTGTAAGTAAGTAGTTATGCAGCAGCATTTTTTATTTTCCTCTAACTTAGTTTATCAGTGATTATTGGATGAAAACCTGTGGAAATCTACTTTGGAATTAGACTTTAATATGTGTCCTTTTGGAATGTGTGAAGAGACGGAGGAGGAATCATTTTCGGACTAACAACAAGTGTGCACTGTAAGTAATAGAATTTTTCTCCTTGAGGCATGACAATTTCAAAATAAGTAGGGAGGATTTTGCTCCAGGAGAAGTAAGGATAGCTCACCCTGCTGTTTCTAGGTACCTACTATCTCCTTTCTCATGGAGGGATTGTGTGCACTTATGAATTTTAATTGAGTATGCATCTACGGTCTCTTGAGTTATCAGGGCAATGATGGCCATGTCGAGCTGATGGTTGTCTCTGTATGTGTGAGAATAATTACCTACTGCAAATAGTCTCTGCATGTGAGGATAAATTTCATGGCAAAACTAGATCTAACTGCATACCAATGTGGCAATTTCGTGAAATTTCTCTCAGCATAGACCTGCTCGTAGAAAGTAAGTGGCTGCGTCTTTTCAGTCTGGGGGATGAAAATTTTCAGCTGTTTTTCCTCACATTCACTTGAATGAATATGCAATTGATATGTGTGTTAAAATATGGAAAAAAATAGGAAACTTTTCATTTATCTAAAGGATCACTTGTTCACTCTGATATGTTGATTCCAGACACTGAACTGCAGAAGTTGAAGGATTTGTTAGGACCATCCGAAGCTCTAGCAATGATCAGGCCAAATATGCGACCCTGTCCTACCGTTCCCTGCCAAAGTTGCATGAAAAGAATAGGAGTCAACATGAAAAGAAAGGGACAGAGTAAGTCTTGTAAGGTGATTAACATTTTTAATTTTTTTTACATACCTCTTGGTTTCCAGTTGTAATTTATGTTTTAATTTTATCCACTGAATTTAAATAAGAATATAAATGAAAAAATGTAAACAAATGAAAAAGTATGTGGTCACCAACTGGTTGTCCTCTGAATTTTCATGGATAGTACTTTGAAAAGTTCTGCAACATCAGACCATAATCAAGAAGCAGTAAGGAAAATGCGTATACTTACTGACTTAACTGCAAGGGCTGACATGCTAAATTTGGGCTTTTAAAATGCCCACTTACCTTCACTATAAAGTTGATGCAAAGAGTACAGTTCTAGAGTGATTAGACATTGTAAATTTGAAGAAAATTCCTCCCTCCAATGAGTATTTTCCTGCTTGAAGGAGAAGGAACAGCACATTATGTGTGATTGATATGCTGAAGGAAAAGCTCTCGCTTAAAATTAATGAAAGGAATCGGTCAGTTTAACTTGAAATATTCACTTATAACTATCAAAATTCAGAAATTTTTACAATTCATTTTGAGTGTGACCTTGGTGAATGATGATTATTTTTTTAATTTTATAGGCCAGTGACGATGCAATTTTTCTAAAAATCACTACCTGATCCTTGAATTCTTGGAATTTGTCTATTCTTGCAAGGAGCGAAGAATGCCTCATAGTGTGGAATATTTTGGAAGACCATGTGCAAAGAAGGTACAGATTATTCTTATTTTTTGGCATGCTAAAATAGATAAGAACATTTGTGAGAGGATTCACGGAAAAAAAAGGTTAAAAAAGTTTTGATTGGCAGGTTTTTTTTTGTTTTTTTCTCTAAAAAAAAAAAAAAAAAAAATGAATAAAAAATTGTGTTTAATTTTAGGGCACTTTTTTGGTATACAGAACAATTTCAGTTCACTGACCCACATTGTTTTGAGCCAAGGAATGTGCTTTTGAATTAAATACAATTTTTCTTTCAAATTCAAAAACTTTTTTAACATTTTTATCAGTATATATTAGATGCTGCAATTGATCCTTAATTTTTAATGAGGCTCTGAACCTGTGTTTACCTCTGTGGTCAGGTTACCTGCTGGCTAATATACCTACTGTGAGGACTCTCACCCAGTGGATAGGAGCCAACCTAACTGCGAGGTCCTCTCACCTATCTGCGAGGTGCTCTCACCTATCGGCGAGGTCTCCTAACCTATCGGCGAGGCGAGGTCCTCGCCGTGAGCTGTCAGCACCTCGCGGCGAGGTCCATGCCTAACCGACTTCCTCACTGCGAGGTCTTGGCAAGGTCATCACCTAACTGCGAGGAGTTTCCTAACCGCGAGGTCCAAAATATGCTGCGAGCTGTCTGCGAGCTCGCTGCGAGGTAATATTTTCTCTAGGGAGTATCTGCGATTTAAAAATCTGGCAACCTCAATTTTGACGCTTTGGCTCAGCTATAGTAAATTGCCTATCGTGTGAACAACACATGGTGGAAAATGAACATTGCTCGATTGAGAAGCTTGCGGAAACCGTTGTAGTGCACGATTTGACTCATGTAGAGCTTTGAGTTTATTGTGAGCGGGCAGTTCAAATTCCTCGTAACCAATGTGAAATAAAAACGTTAATATCTTCGTTAGGAGTTAGTTTCAGGAATATTTGTTGCGCTAATCGAGTTCTACGTAACATTCTGGGTAAGAAACATGTGTCAGATTGCTTAAATTCGTACCTTGTCTAGTGGTCCATTCGCTCAACGAAGTTCCTCAAATTTAATTCGCGTTGGCGCTAGTTCCATGCTCTAGCCACTCGCAAGTTACATCCACTGCACTGAAAGAAAAGTACGGCGATTTTTATCAGAAGTATCTACGGTAAATATTTTGACATTAGCTCACTTGATTTTTGACGCAGTCATACTGCAGAGTGAAGTTCATTGAGCATTTGGTAGAATTTTCCATACATTTGGTGAATCCAATTAAAGTTAGGGTTTTTGTGACCATAGAGTCCGTTCCTAATTACCATATTGCTCAAACCATACTTTTCCCTCGGTGTAAGTGACATCGAGACGATCAAGTTTACGTTACCTCAGCAGGAAACTCTTTTAATCTTCAGATGTCTCATAGTAATCTATACGGTTTCGGTCAGTTTAATTTAAAATGAGGTCGATCAACCAAAACATTTTGCTTGATCTGACCGAAAAAATTAACACGAGGTATCCCAAATAATCATAAACTTTTTTTATTTAAGTTACTGACGTACGAGAAAAAAACACCAAGGAATGGTCCGAACTGTTTGTAACAAGGCGGTTTAACGCTGCTGGGCCCACACCATTTCGCGGGGAATACAAAGCCAAAAAGCTCCGAAAATATCAATTAGAGCAAGATTTTTACTAACTACGTAGGTGTGGACTCAGCACCATTTCTCCACCTTGTTACTGATATATGGACGTATCTCTGCCAAACGGAACTATATGTATCATAAAATTAGCCCTGTTGTGCATATATTCTTATGGGTCTTAGGGTTCATGTCTTAATGCACAAAGTTCCGTTTTGCAGAAATACGACCATGTTATAATGTTCTGGCAAAACGGTAATGAGGTTTCTTACCTGGGTCGTCCGCAAACGTGGTTTTGGAGTTTCTTAGCCGGACATTGGGCAACTTGCGGATCGCGGCTGATGGACCGGGCAGCTTGGGTCGGCGCTGCATAATTTATTCCGAAGAGCATGTGCCCGGAGCCGAAGCTGGCCCGTGCAGCGGTGCATTGTGCATTTAGCGTCAGCGCTGTTTCAGGGCAATGATTATTTCCTGCGGTCATTCTTGTATGATTGAGTCGTTTCAGATTATTCCGGCCCCGTGTTTATTTTACCCCCGTTCCCCCCGTCCTCTCTCCTCGTCCTCCCGCGCCCAGCCCTGTCCTCTATCACGTGTTTGTCCAAATTAATTACTTCAATTAACTATCCGCAGATTCATTGTCCGCGGTTAGACTCCTAGCCGCACGCGCTCATGCCAAACTGACCACAGTGCATTTGCTCGACTTTTCTCGCTTAACTGTATTAGCCGTCCGGAGCCCGAGTAAATTGGACTTTTCAAAAAAGGGACAAGCACCAGAAATGAATCAGCGTGGACGAAAACACACCAACTCGGTTGATCGAAAATACTCAATTTCATTGAGGACAGTCAGTTTCATTAAGGTCTTTGAAGTTGGTGAATAAGTTCCAACTTGGACCTTTAAAGTATCCTTACCTTAAGTACTTGGCTTCATGCACCAAAAATCTCTATCTTATACTAACTCCTTAACCCTCTGTGCAGTTTTGCGTGTGTCTTAATTATTTTCATTTTTCCGAGTTGGTGTTCTCGCTGATTCGAATGACCATATGATAAAACCAGTTAAAATTGATTTAATCAGACCCTTCAAAATCTCTTTTTCTTTATATCTCCTTATGCTTCCTCCTTTGAATAGGACTCAAGCCCTAATTTTTCAGTTATTATTGTCGCAGGCACTGATAAAAGAAATGAAAGAACTAAATGAAAAGAAAAATTAAAACATTGATCAAATACAGACTCGTGGATTCTTCCATAAAACTCTTTTTGAAAAAATCAAACGATCTTAATCCGTTGAGTTAAAATTCTTGATTAAACCGAAAGAGATTCCCTAATGATGGGTAGTATTAGTTCCATGGACCTCCTAATTAGTCCTAGAAAATAATCGATGCAGTTTGATCCTCGAACTTTATGCCGATCATACGATGTTTTAATAATTTCTTTTGTTATTTTTAGTTGAATTTGCCTAAGAAATCTATCGTATGAATCCACCTTACTCTTTTTCATGTTCAATTGTTTTGATTTTTGTACCGAACATTAATATATTTTATCTAATGAAATAATATCTGTCTGTTTCAGGTAAGTGAGAAAAATGTTGTGTAATACAATCATCAAGCCTCTTCGAAAGGTAAAAACTTCACCTAGGACATTTATTACTATCGCTTGAGAGATGTGATTAGGCACCTCTGCGTCAGGAACATCGGAATATGAGTGTGCAGTTTTTCCCCTCGCAATGTTTCTATAGCAGGTGCAATAAACACATTTCGAAACTAATGGAATCTGTAATGAATATCGTCTATCTGAGTCCATCTGCCGTGGATTCCTTTTCCACGCAAAAATCACTCCTTTGCACGAATGCGTCGAATTCCACAAAAGTATGGCGAAACATTTTGACCATTTAATTGCTTTTCGGCCGCTTCTGTACTCAAAGCCCAGTGTATTTTTTTCCTGTTTTTCCTGAGCAAACGAATGTAGAATCTGCTACGAAAATTTAATTCAATTTTCAGTTCCATTGTCGGAGTTCGTAAAAAAAGTACAAGAGGCAAAGGAAATAATCAGTTTTCATGCCAAGTATACGTAAATAACTTTCTACTTACGAGCTTGAAAGTAGATTTAAGACAAAGGAGTGTTTGAAGCGTCCATAGGCGAGCAATGCTTTAAGATTTCACCTTTAACCTTATTTATAAAGGAACAGTGAATCTGAACCAATAGTTCTGGGTGATGCGAGAACTGTCTTTTTAAGAATGTTTGCACACATTGAGTTTGTTTCACGTAGATTCAGATTCTCTAACATGCCGAACATTTCGAATAACCGGGTCAAATTCGTGCTTTGCAGACAGTAAGGATAAATAGTTTTTGATCTTTTGTCAAAGAAAATATATATCTGTCGATCGGAAACTCAAATCCGTTTCCTGCATGAAGTGCATTCGTATCTCAGAGTCTTTTCTTCCTCAAAGCTAACGGTTGTTTACATGTTGTGTCAAGAGGGTCTGTCGTGCGAAGGAAAGCAAAGCACAATGCTAACGCTTCGAGAATCGAATATCAAAGCGACAGAAACGACTCTGACTTACTTTCCCTAATAGATGTTTCCCCTTTGTTTGGTCTCACGTGCACTGTAAATGCACTTTGACAATGTGTAAATGTTATGCATTTATAGGAAAGTAATTTAGGTGACAAAAAGCGTTGTTATTTCGCATGTTTGTCTATGCTCGTCGCGTTGTCACCATATTGTCAAATTGAATCCACGGCTTTTACTTTGTATCTAGACGAGATCAATAAGTGATTAAAGTGATGCGAATGCGTCGTGCTCTCATCTTCTTAGTGACACAGTTTCTATACTCCCATGTAAACTCACTCTTCACCCACACTATATTGATGGGTGAAGTTTAAAAATGAGTACCTCTAATTGCAATATTACGAGTCTTCTCTCTCGTCTTATTTTATTGAAGGAAAAGTAGACAACAGTTTTGCAAGCAATTTGATTTTTTTAAATTTTCTTACTCATTCAAAATTATCCACTACACGTTTTCAATTAAACATTTTGGGCCACTTCTTAAAAAAATAAATCGTATATACCTAATGGAGGGGCTTGGAGGATAAGGTGCATAAGTGCAGTTTTTGAAAAAAAATTGAGGTATTTTAAGTACAACTAGTCTCAATGCATTTTTTGTGAAAAATTCTCTATTAAATTCCAATTTTTAAGTATCAACAAGTCAGTTTGAACTTTCTCTTTGCCGCAAGGATCCATGTAATTTTGAAGCTTTAAACAATTGTTTCTCAAAATAGCAAAAACTGCACTTGCGTCTTGTCCTCCAAGTCTCTCAATTGGTGTGGATTTTGAAAGTATCAATTCAGCATTCATTGGAAAAAAAAACACATCGCATCTAGAGTCCAGAATCTTAAAACCATCGACAAGAAAAAATACTCTTGATTCAATCGGATTTTTGCTTAAATCAAGAACCAAGCCTCTTAATTTGAGCGGATTTCTTTTTGATCTAACTTGCCAATGTTTTCGAGAGTCTGCGGACTCCAGATCCAATGTGTTTTTTTCCCAGTGTCATTCAACTGTAGGCATTGATAAGGAGACTCGTTGGGCGTTTATTGTCACACTATTCCAGGGTGACAATGCATTAAATGACATTAAATTCAGGGAAAACCCAGAAAAGTCAGGAAATTTCGCTGTGGAACCCTGAAATTGTTTTCTTCCAACCTAGGCGTTTGAGCTGCATCCTGACTCGACGGGAAGTTCGAGCTCGGTAAACGAAACCAAACGCGAAGAGGCGCGTGGGGCGCCGGGTGCTGCGCGCGCTCCCCGCAGCATTTCTAATGCATCTTATTTATTTTTCAAAGGAAAATCGAACGTTAAAATCCGTTTTGAGCTCGGCTGGGCTCCACCGCCGATCGATGACTGGTTGCCCCACCCGCACCCGCGGTTCCGACCCAAGTTAAATTTCGCGAGGCATCCCGGCATATGCGATTCAAAAGTGTTTACTTTCAACAAACAAATATGCTCCGCGCCGGTTCAAAATGTCCACAATATCCCTGATTTTCCGCTCCGCTCCTCTCATAGTTTCCCCGAAATCCGGCGCCTTAATTTGCGCAACCCCGTCCTCTAGAAACTTTTTCCCGAGCCAAGTTTCCGAAGCGTCTCCATCGTCGGAGCATCACTCGTTTGACTCAAGGCACCCTGGAAGGAGCGCGCCCATTTTTTGGGCAAATTGCTCGAATTATATAGTGAGAACCGCGGGAAAATTTGCGAATTGGCAATATTGCTTGGTTGCGAAGAGCCAACTAATTAAACTTCCAAAGGGGAATATAAACGTGTATTCCTTCCGAAGGCTTCTTAATGGCACATCACGGTCTCAAAACGGAGCTTGAAGCCGAGCACTCCAAAACTAAGTACTTCTCAAATTGGCCAACCAAAGTTAACAATCACATTCCCTTTTCTATTACACATAGTCTTTCTAATTTTCACTGGAAAAAAACCACATTAGATCTAGAGTCCAGACTCTTGAAAATATTGACAAGAAAAAGGACTCTTGATTCAATCAGATTTACGCTTAAATCAAAAGGAAATCCGCTCAAATTAAGAGAAGCTTAAATGTGATTGAATCAAGAGTATTTTTTCTTGCCGATGTTTTTAAGAGTCTGGACTCTAGATCCAGTGTGTTTTTTTTCCAGTGTCAAGCTCTTCTAAAAACACGCTCTCTCATCGCGAAGTGTTGGCGGTACTGAATTATCATACATATTTTAAATGTTTCATCTTGTAAAATGAAACAGCGAAAGAAAGGCAGCCTCAAATTGAATAGGGACTGAACGAAATCAAAAGCGGTCATCCATGAAAAATGCAGCATTTTCCCGTATTTCTCAGTAGTATTTGCTTATTTGACAAAAGTAATTAATTTTCTATTGCCGATGTCCTAATTAGAAATCCCGGAGGAACTCAAAGATCGGTGAACTCTGGGCAAACTTATCAAGCTGAGAAGCTGTCTGAGAAGCTGTGGGAATCTGCATGTCATGAAAACATCAATAAGTACCTCGTGGAATTAAAAAATGAGCCAGAGAACCCATGAATAAACCTCCCGCCCGGAGAAGAAAATTGGAATTTCAGGAAGGCAATCAATAAATCCTTTTTCAAGTCCGATTATAAATAAAAGCTAGAAGGGAGAAGATTGAGAAAATTGCTTATAACTCCTGCAGGAACTATAAGCTAGAGTAAATCGCCGAGGTAAAATGATGCTGGAGATTTTTCTGAACCTAAAATAGCATACCTACCAAACCCACGCAACTTCCTTAGTCTCAGACGAGTTTTAATCCCGAAAATACACCAAATGGTTGCACTTCCTTTCTTTGTACATACGAGGGCTGTCCCAAAAGAAACCGGACTTTAGTCATAGAAGGCGAACCGAGCGTCGTAATGAAGTTTTCTTGGGCTTGTTTGAAAGCTAATATACTACTGAAGATGCTTGTTTTTACAGAATGCAAACATTCGTCTTGGTAAGGAAACTACACACTTTGGAATAAAGGAAAGTCAAACTCGAGTTGCGATTTTTGTCTTTATTTCAAGGAAAATTTAGATACAACTTTAATAAAAAACCCAGGTTTTAAGTTAAAAACTTCGTTGCTTTCTTATTCAAATGCTTAAAAATAAGGAAATTAACATTTTAAGCAGCTTAGGTACCAAGTCATCACCTATCCCCTTCAAAATACTCGCCAGCTTTGTCGATGCATTTTTGCCACCGTTTCTTCAATTGGGAGAACCACTGTTGGAAATCCTCAGGTTTGAATGATCGCAATTCTTTCAAGGTGTTCTCTTGAATTTCCAAATGGTTTGAAAACGTCGACCTTTCAAGGTAGATTTAAGTCGTGAAAATAAGAAGAAATCACACGGAGCAAGGTCAGGTGAATAAAGATGATGAGAGAGGACACTCGTGGCATTCTTTGCACAAATTCGCGAATTTGGAGGGATGCTTGGGCAGGTGCATTATCGTGATGCAGAAACCAGGAATTCTCTCTCCAAAGCTCGGGCCTTTTTCTGCGGACATTTTCGCGTAATCTTCTCAGAAGACCATTGTAATATTCTCGGTTGACAGTTTCAGATTGAAGGAATTGCGATCATTCAAACCTGAGGATTTCCAACAGTGGTTCTCCCAATTGAAGAAACGGTGGCAAAAATGCATCGACAAAGCTGGCGAGTATTTTGAAGGGGATAGGTGATGACTTGGTACCTAAGCTGCTTAAAATGTTAATTTCCTTATTTTTAAGCATTTGAATAAGAAAGCAACGAAGTTTTTAACTTAAAACCTGGATTTTTTATTAAAGTTGTATCTAAATTTTCCTTGAAATGAAGACAAAAATCGCAACTCGAGTTTGACTTTCCTTTATTCCAAAGTGTGTAGTTTCCTTACCAAGACGAATGTTTGCATTCTGTAAAAACAAGCATCTTCAGTAGCTTATCAGCTTTCAAACAAGCCCAAGAAAACTTCATTACGACGCTCGGTTCGCCTTCTATGACAAAAGTCCGGTTTTTTTTTGGGACAGCCCTCGTAAATGTGGGATTTAGTTGTTTTCCTTTTGAATTCCTACTCTTTGATTTTGTTGCTTTTTATCGTAGAATACCCACCCTCCCTGAGTAGCTTATTTTGATACGAAATCGAGGAATATTTTTGAAAAAGGGTTTATGTCGAAAAGTTGATTTTCCGTTCATGAGAAATTCATTTTTGCAATTAATTTTGAAAGCGAAGAGTGCTTGTTGTGGACGCCTTCTAGTATTATGTCAAACGGATATCAATATATTTATTACTTCCCACTGGAAGCATTAAAATATGTCATGTTTGGATCCGATTCGACACCATTGATCGTTGGGAATTTCATGCAGAGAAATGCCTTTTTAAATAATTTTATTGAGAATGGATCGATACCAATCGAACATTCGCTATCCGTTTTTTCTTGTATTATTAACAATGTGTATCAGTTATAAATGCATACAAAAAGCAACATAACTGAATTGCCTAGGTAGATACGTGTTCTGTCTCAATTATTTCTATTGCTAGATCCTATTTGCTCTATGCAGTTTTAGTGGTCGCTGAAATTGTGAAATTTTGCACCTGCTTTATTTTTTAACAGAACATTTCAACTTGCACCCCGAAATTAACATCCGGCCTATTATAATTTTGCTCTTCAGTTGCACACATTCACAGCGCAAGTCTGTCCGTGGTCCAATTTCAGTGGGTAGAATCAAAATGGAATCCTCCAGTGTAGAAAATTAAATCCAAGCTAACGTTGTCGTTTTTAAGGTAATTTTCCGACTCGTCAGTGCATTCTCACGAGAATATTGCAACCTTCCCGACAAATAAGGCAACTGTTCCGAGTTCAACAGAACGGAAAAGTCGCCGTGCAAAAGATTATAAAAAGCCGTGCTTCGAGAATAGTCGGGGTTTGCCAATGCCAAACTGGAAAAGTAAACCGCGAAAAACCGCAATCAAATTTTTGCGATAAACGCTCGACGAGAGTCCTCTATAGGCGCGGCCCTGCGCTCGCTCTGGTATTCCCCCTTTAATGCCGTATTAGAGTATTGTAAGGGACCACGGTACGAGAGGCGCATGTGCTTTTGCCTGTGGAAAAGGGATAACTGCCGCCATTAACTAGGGTTCCCGCCTGAATTGCGTAAAAAGGATCTCGCAACGTTTTGCCAAGTTGTGCTCGCAGTGTAAAACATGCCTCGGTATAGATGGAGCTTTTGGGGGAGGATCAATACATTTTTTTCAAATTATGAGAAATACGTTTTTTAAGCATGATTAGATAAATTTTACACATCGTCAATATTGGTAACGATGATTCTTGGATGACCTGAAACTTCAAAGGTTGACAGCATGAAGAGTCATTTATACCGAACGAATTTTTTCCTGAAGAAACTAATTGTTGCCGAATAATTTTATTCGGGCGGTCGTGGAATGTGTCCGTGTCTGTAGCTTTCCGTTTACAGGCCGTGCGTAATTCCTGACTATCGATTACTGCTTTCTCCACTTGACTAGGAATATGGTCACCGCTAGTTGTTAGCGGTTTTGTCCGTATAAAATGTGCTGTTTTGGGCTGTGCTATACCGTGCGGTTCAGGGCTGAATTCGCGATGGGTGTGCGGTTTTTGACAAACCCACTGAACTCACATTCCAATAGCTCCTTTTTTCATAATTTCGTCGAATTAAGTAGAGTCGAGCATTCTCAATTAAGCGCGTTTTGATGCACTGAAAATGGAGATGTTGCATGTGTGAGGGATTTGCGATTTGACCATTGATTCTGTTGTAAAAGCTCGCGAGAAACACGATGGTGCCACTGGTTTTCTCTGAAATCATCTCCCAAGCTCAAGAAAAGCTCTTAAAGTGAGGCCAAAATGGAGGGGATATCCCACCCTACCCTGAGAGTCCACCTCTACATCAAAACAAACTCTCCATGCAAAGATAGGGAGCAAATGCATTAGCAGGGTTGCCTTTGTTTTCAGTTTTGGAGTCCCCAAATAAAGTGGCAGCCCTGTCACTGTGTTTTTGCTCCCTATCTGTGCATGGAGAGTTTGTCTTGATGTAGATGTGGACTCTCAGGGTAAGGTGGGATATCCCCTCCATTTTGGCCTCAACTTGAGAGCTTTTTGTGAGCTTGGGCGTTGATTTCAGAGAAAACCGGTGGTAGCATCGTGTTTCTCACAAACTTTTACATTAAAATCAACAGTCAAATCGCAAATTCCTCACACATGCAACATCTCCATTCCAACGTTGGAAAAAGAAACTTTCCGCTTAGTTCAAGCTCGTCGAAACTGTCCGAAATGCGTATTGTTTCTTTCATACTCATTCGTGCTATGAGCTGGTCTGTCATGCAGTGATCTAGACTTCCTCAAAATGAACGCCGGGAATAATGTCGTTTTTATATTTCTCTTCATAATGTTTAGCTTTAAGATATCAAAATGCCGTGTGTAGCCTCCCAAAAATTACTGCATCTCATCCCCGATGTATATTTCTCTGAGGTTAACTTTACTGAAGTTCAAATGATTGGCGTTAACCCTGTCATATCATCCGATAATGGAGGTATACCGGCGGGGGGCTTACTAGTTACGAGGTGTAAACACAACCAAAGTTTAATCCCACCAGTGCATATAAAGTTTTCACTTTTTCCAAGGTTAATTATAGTTGTCATGTTTGTGAAGGTGTAATAGTTTGTGAAGGGACGTTATGGCTGTGCCAAATCGTCGCTCCTTTGACGCAAAGACTTAGAATTTGAGCGGCTCAGGAGTTGATAGAGTTTAATCACACACTTTGGTTTAGACCGATAATCGAAAGGCAAGTGACTTAAAATGGACGTATTTCTGCCAAACGGAACTATATGCATTAGAGCATGAGCCCTGAGACCCATTAGAATATAAGTATAACAGGGCTCACGTTAACAATGCATTTGGCAGAAATTTTGTTTTATAAAAACCTCCTCACTGGAATGTCCTGTGACTTCACTCAATTCTCTCCGCAGAAAAATTTGTTGATATTGACATGAGACAAGTTGCAAAAGTTAAAATGTATCCCCTCTTTGGCGCTCATTTCTGAATCATTGAAATCAGGTGTGATGCACAAGTTCGTCTTCACCTCGATGGATACAATTTCAGCGGCTCAGAAGTTGAAATTGTTGTATCACGTCATTTAGTCTAGATCGATGTCAGGAAAACGAGTGACTTTCGGTGTAATCTTCATGTTTTTAGTGACCTCCTTAGTGGAACGTATGTACAGTAGAATTGATTCTATTCTCCCGACAGAGAAATATTTTGACGCTTTGCATGTTTCAACTTTATACATACGATTGCGGTGCTTCAAAGGCTACACCGCTGTTTTTTTAATAACATTTTTCTTTTTTCTTCGTAAGGAGTCAGAGAATTTTAGTGCCAGGAGGCAGAGCATTTTTAAAAAAATAGTCGCGTAACGTTATGGAAAAGGCAGGGAATTTTGAGAATGGATGAAACTTGCAGCCCTGAATATGTTTTTTATCCCTAGGACTTCCATATAATCTATATGTTTGTAATACGTTTTTCCTCAGATTCGAGATACGAAATTCCCCTTATAATTAATTTTGTCACTAGAATTATCTTTGAAAGCTCTCTCTTCCTAGGTTTAGGGCAGGGTCAACTCCCTCAGTAAAATCCACATCGAGCAAAATCTATAGCGGAAGGGGGACGCTCATTTCCTTGGGAATTAATTGTTCGGCGAAACTGCAAGGCCCTTTCAGGTATATGAATTGTTCACTTTCAGTTTCGCCGAATCAATTTCAACTGAGCTGAGCCTGTTACTTCGAACTGACTAAACTTGATGAAACTGTTCGATCAAAGTATGATCGAAGTTCGTGACTGTGAACAGCATCAGACATGTGCGTTGCGTTTCCTGCGGGCTGATTATTAAAATTGATAGACAAACCGAGATACCAAGACGACACACTGAAAATAAAGCGATCATATTGGTGAAAATGGGCAGTTGCAATGAACAAAAGAGGTATGTAAGAGACTAACTAACAGCAATCCGTAAGAGACCCTACAGTTTGTCCATCATTTCCCCCTCAGTCTACAACAACTGCCCGTTCCAACCAATGGGATCGCTCCATGTTCCCTACGTCTTCTTTGTCCATCGCTTTATCTATCGATTTTAATAATCAGCCCGCTTTCTAAATTTTGAGTAAATTTCAGGGTGAAAGAAGCAATTATTATAACCTCACCGTTTCTGAAGAATCTCCGTGCTACTTCCGCATTTATTTATTTGTTTTGGATCCCAAGAGGTCTATAAGGTTTATTATCAGAATAGTTAATCCAATCACTAATGATCCCCCCTCCCCTTCCTTCGTTGTGTCTATTCTTACTATGGGACAAGGTTCACTGGAAAAAAACACATTGGATCTAGAGTCCAGACTCTTAAAAACATCGACAAGAAAAAGTCTTGTTTCAATGAGAATCTAGCTTAAATCAAGTGCCAAGCCTCTTAATTTAAGCGGATTTCGTTTTGATTCAAGCAAAAATCCGATTGAATCAAGAGAATGTTTTCAAGAGTCTGGACTCTAGATCCAATGTGTTTTTTTTTCCCGTGATTACTCTAATTTTCATCGGAGGACGGTATTTCCAATTATTCTTTCTCAATGTGGCCCTCGGAAACTTTTCATTCCACATGCCGGACAAAATGAAGGACATTCGTTCAAGGCGGCAACGGGAAGTTCCCGCGCCGTTGAGAGTAGTATAGAAATGAGGATATGCCAACACTTGACCTTTGACATTTAAGGCGTCACCAGAGGGAATCGGTGTGACATCACTAGCGACTGGTTAATTGTTGCGGGTTGCCTACCTATCGTTACCAGTGTTGTAAAATTGTGCAGAAAAATGTCGATTATTACCAGTGTTGTAAAATTGTGCAGAAAAATCGGAATTAATTTACGGTGAGGGGTGGGGTATGGTGCATGATTTTCCAACCATGGTGTGTCGTCACTAGCGACTGTTGCGGGTTGCCTACCTATCACCCACGTTGTCAGTCTGTGCAGAAAAATCCGAATTATTTCGCGATGAAGGATGGGTGATGAATGTTTTAGTGGATGATCTGTCAACAATGTTTTATGTTGCGAGGTGTTGTAAAATTGTACAGAATAATCTGAATTATTGTAGGATGAGGGGTGGGGTATGGTGCATGATTTTCCAACCATGGTGTGACGTCACTAGCGTCTGGTTAATTGTTGCGGGTTGCCTACCTATCGTTACCACTGTTGTAAAATTGTGCAGAAAAATCGGAATTAATTTACGGTGTTGATTGGGTGATGGGTGTTTTAGCGGATGATATGTCAACAATGTTTTCATGCTATGACGTCACTATCGTTGTGAAATTGAGCGGGAAAATTTGAATTAATTACGGGTGATGGGTATTTTAGTGTATAAAATGACAGCCGTCTTTTCATGCTGTGACGACACCAACCAACCAACGTTGAGAAATTGAGCGGGAAAATTTGAATTAATGACGGGTGTTGCTACGGTTATAGTATATGATATGGTAACAATGTTTTCATGTTGCGAGGACACCAGTGTTGTAAAATTGAGCGGGAAAATATGATTTAACCCGGAGTCGGGTATTGATTAGTGTACGGTGTATGGCATCCGTGTTTACTGTTGCGGGTTGCCTAAACGTGAAGGGGCTACCATTAGCTTTTTTAAACCACAACCGTTTAATCCTTATGGGCTACCTACCTACCCACCCGAGCGAAGCATGATATGTTAGAGTCAACAATTTGCCTGTGAATTAGGCGGGAAATTTGAAGGAGCAGACGTTGCAAAAAATCTGCAAAAACCTATCTTCACAGGGTTTTTCATGTGCCATGAGTCCTTTACCGTGACGATATCTGCTCTATTAGCAATCATACACAGTACAACCATTCGGGTAAATACGTTTGACCAATGACCTGCATCATTTTACGTGACGTCATGCGAAGCATCCATTATGTGTCGTCACCCCACCCAGCTAGCGACCTTACCCGCTCTACTAGGAATTATACACAGGAGGAGGACCGAGGTTCTCCCATAAATTCGTAGCGGGTTGCCTATCCATCCGGGGGAATACGATTGAGTGTCATCACTCTAAGCATCCATTCTATGACGTCACCCTGTTGTATACCACAGTATCAACGTTGTATGATCGTAAAAAACTTATACCACGCTATACGTGAGATGATAGAAAATTCGGGTTTAAGTATCGATAGCGGAGACTAGAGGGGCTAATGAGTCGAACTCTAGGTGCGACAAGTATAATGCTCTCATCGCGGAGATGTGGATTCGAAGTTGACAATTATTTTGAATACCGCGGTGATGTGCGTATGTCTGCGGTTCGATTGTTGATTCGTTATCGAAAGACCTTGTTCGATAAAAAGCATTGTCGAGATAGGGATTCATCGATCGAGTTCTGTCGATAACGATTCAACAATCGACCCGGTCGCGCGACTGCGCGAGCCCATATTCAAGGTCGGCCAGTTCTCGCTACTCGTTTTCCTGTTAGAGTGTCATTCGGAAACCACACATGTTCCACACAAACTACTCATTCACTTAGCTCCTTTCACCATACATATAACTGATGAAAAATCACGAATGACTCTGGAAAGTATCACTACTTATACGGGGTTTTCGCGGTAACTCTCATTCGATAATCTCCAAATATCCGTTCCCAGTGATGCCATCCTTCGACAAGTTTCAACTTGTCTCGATCAACTTCCCTATAATATATTTCTGATTCCCACGGTTTGGCAATAGCCGAGGACCTGCGGTCCCGCTCATTTAAACGCGTGGTGCTGGTGCGGGTGTGAAAGCCATCAATAATTTTCGATTATTTAAACGGTGATGTTTCTAGTCAGTTGTCGACCATCATCCTCATCTAAATCGATATGATCCGTTTTGAATTTGGAAAATGAGTCATTTTTCCTTTCTTTTTGAGACAAGTGAAACACTGATGGGGTATGAACCACGACGGGATGTGCAAATTCTCGTTCCCTGATTGCTCCCGCCCGGGGAACACCGGTAGACAAATGATGTTTCAGTATCATGAGCCTTGGCTGCATTGGCTAGAGGAATCGATGGAGCTCGGATGAGGGGGAGAAAAAAAACAAGAAGAGATTCGTTTATCACATACAGCAGCAGATTTATTGATATAAAAAGGAACATGAGTATTGTATATTTGCCACACACACTTTCATACTGTGCTATGAACCGTCGAGATCATGATGGGTCAAATTGAAACCGTGCTTTATACTCATCACTTTCCTAACGATTAAATGACGACACTGGTTTTTCAATTCGCAAAGAGCATAGGGGAAAACCATCATCGGAAAAGTCTTAACATCAAACGAGCCAGGGTCTAAAGCGCTCACAAAATTTGAAATTGAAGCGTTGTCCAAATACTGACATTTTCTTAATACTAAATCACAAGTTTCGGAAAAAAGTTTTTGAAATTTTTGCTGATTGTCAACAGCTTTGATCACTACTGCGCTAATCGATGGAGCGAGTTTCTTCAATTCTTTCCACGCCTTCTCTTGAAGCGCTATTTCTCTCGGACACTTACGATGAGATGAATTTTTCTGACCGAGTACAAGACTTTTCCGTCCCAGAATCCTGCCAAACTTCAAAAATCTTGATACGGTCCCGAGATAGCGCGTCTCCCCAAAGTCGCTGTCCCCCTCAAAATACGCATCGATGTCCTTGTCCCAGCGTGTAAGCTCTCTCCACTCGCTCGGCTTAAGGGCGACCATGTTTTGAACTGTAGCGTAATTGTAAAATTTGATGATCGGAGTAAACTGTTCATTACAACTATAACCGATCACTATCTGCTGTTCACCGTTCGGGGTCAGGAAAAAAGATGAGTTTCCCATCGTTTTCGATACGATAGGGCCTCTGCACACACCACGACCGGGTTTTATCGGAGACATGCTCGAAATTTGATAACAAATCACTTCGAGCGACCCGAGCTGACAGCAAAAGCGGACCACACCGACGAAAAAACGAACAGAAAATGGTCGCTGGTGTGTAACAATCCACGGTAAGAAGACATCGTGATCCAGGAGGAGGAGGAAGAGAAGGAGGAGGAGGAGGAGAGGGGTCTGCAACACGCATTTAAAACGTATCAGATCGACTATCCACTCAAATGAAGGCGCCCTCGTCCCGAGTCGCTGTCATTCAAAGCCTCAGTGTCAAGGTATGATAATGGAGTATCCCATTTGAACCTATGATAAAGAATCGATTATGCACATGGTGCTCGTTACGATCGATATTTTTCAAAGGTTTAAACGGCATAGCAATCGATACATCGCAAAGCATGCCTCGACACTGGAAACCGTATGTATGTATAACCCGCTTTCACGGTGCACTGAGGCGCTCTGCGACGCCCACTCTCCACAGCAATCTGTCATGGAAGAGATCCTCCGGGAGCTGGCATCTCTACCCACCGTTTAGCTGGACGCCCTCTCTGTCGCCTACCTGTCAATCGATACATCGCAAAGCCCACCACACACTACTGCAAAGTCCATAGCCGTCTTCATCCCGCAAACAGTACCATACAGCAACACCAGATTGCCTATTCGTTCAAATCAAGGCGGTATCATCCCGAGGATAGCCCCGGGCAAGGCTTTCACGTTATAAAACCACACTTTTCAGTCCGGGAGAGGGTACCCAACGAGCTAGCTATCGCCTCTATTTCGTCCATTCCATACCCTCAAATATGGCGTCACTAGTGAGGTGTAATAATCGACTATTGATTATTGTGGTGTTCGATCTCGTGTCATATCAATCGATACATCGCAAAGGGAACCAACGCAAACGGCAACAGATTGCCTATGAAGCTGTGATAAAGAATCGATTATTGGGGTGTTCGATCCCGTGTCATTTCCATCGATACATTGCAAAGGGAGCCAGCGCAAACGGTATCAGATTGCCTATGAAGCTGTGATAAAGAATCGATTATTGCGGTGTTCGATCTCGTGTCATTTCCATCGATACATCGCAAAGGGAGCCAACGCAAACGGTATCAGATTGCCTATGAAGCTGTGATAAAGAATCGATTATTCCGGTGTTCGATCTCGTATCATATCAATCGAACCAGTCTCATAACGCAATCGCATCAGATTGCCTATGAAGCTGTGATAAAGAATCGATCATTGCAGTGTTCGATCTCGTGACATAGGTTTGAATATCATATCAATCGATATATCGCAAAGGGAACCAGACTTATAACACAATCGGTATCAGATTGCCTATCCACTCAAATGAAGGCTGTCTCGTCTCGAGGATACGCCGTAACAGTTTGGTCCAATCTCCCGTACCACGGGGATTCCCCCTCTTCCCATCCTCTCGGTGGAAGGGTTCGCACATGGTCCACGAAATCATTGGAAATCGATCGACTTCGACCGGGTGAGATGTCATATTCTGCGCATTCAAATCGAAGAAACGTGATGGAAATCGTTACTGATCGAACAACCGATTCGTGATGAGACAACACAAACAACGAGAAAAGAGCAGGCGCTCAAGCATATGATGGTGAAAATTGGTCATAGTCGATGCCAATCGAAGCTATATCGATAGGAATCGGTGAAAAATCTATGAGCCTCTCCACTAATCGGAGGCAAGAGAGCGAAGTTCTTCGCTTAAAATGCACAATCAAGGTTGGTTCCCAGCATTCACCATCATCTCATCATCTACCTTCGCCTCGTCAGAACTCAATGAACATTAGTGAAAATCGATACCGCCCACACAAGAAATCGATACCACCCACACAAGCAATCGATTGAATTCGATCCTGGTAAGCTGCTACCAAGAATCGATTTCCATCTTTCTCACCTCTCGCTGCGAGATCCGAGCATGGTTCACGAAGACAGCATCGAGATAAATGCACGAGTATCACCGTAAATCTAGTTCTAATCGATTGAAATCGATAGAAAATCGATAAAACGCTCCCGCAATTCGGGGTGAGAGAGCTATATTATTCGCATGCAAATCGAGTTTATTCGATGAAAAATAATGTGAATCAATACCGATCGAGCAAACATCTATCATGTTCATCGTTAAGACCGGGGTGATCGCACGATTGAACGTTCGATTCTATCGATAGGAGCCGATCAGATCGGGTCAGATCATTCGATTCGCTGATCCGATCACGAAGCGCCCGATCACCCGTCTTTCCCCTTCGTTTGAGCTTCGCTCAAGGCGAAGGGGAAAGACTGATCGGGCGCTTCGTGATCGGATCAGCGAATCGAATGATCTGACCCGATCTGATCGGCTCCTATCGATAGAATCGAACGTTCAATCGTGCGATCACCCCGGTCTTAACGATGAACATGATAGATGTTTGCTCGATCGGTATTGATTCACATTATTTTTCATCGAATAAACTCGATTTGCATGCGAATAATATAGCTCTCTCACCCCGAATTGCGGGAGCGTTTTATCGATTTTCTATCGATTTCAATCGATTAGAACTAGATTTACGGTGATACTCGTGCATTTATCTCGATGCTGTCTTCGTGAACCATGCTCGGATCTCGCAGCGAGAGGTGAGAAAGATGGAAATCGATTCTTGGTAGCAGCTTACCAGGATCGAATTCAATCGATTGCTTGTGTGGGTGGTATCGATTTCTTGTGTGGGCGGTATCGATTTTCACTAATGTTCATTGAGTTCTGACGAGGCGAAGGTAGATGATGAGATGATGGTGAATGCTGGGAACCAACCTTGATTGTGCATTTTAAGCGAAGAACTTCGCTCTCTTGCCTCCGATTAGTGGAGAGGCTCATAGATTTTTCACCGATTCCTATCGATATAGCTTCGATTGGCATCGACTATGACCAATTTTCACCATCATATGCTTGAGCGCCTGCTCTTTTCTCGTTGTTTGTGTTGTCTCATCACGAATCGGTTGTTCGATCAGTAACGATTTCCATCACGTTTCTTCGATTTGAATGCGCAGAATATGACATCTCACCCGGTCGAAGTCGATCGATTTCCAATGATTTCGTGGACCATGTGCGAACCCTTCCACCGAGAGGATGGAAGAGGGGGAATCCCCGTGGTACGGGAGATTGGACCAAACTGTTACGGCGTATCCTCGAGACGAGACAGCCTTCATTTGAGTGGATAGGCAATCTGATACCGATTGTGTTATAAGTCTGGTTCCCTTTGCGATATATCGATTGATATGATATTCAAACCTATGTCACGAGATCGAACACTGCAATGATCGATTCTTTATCACAGCTTCATAGGCAATCTGATGCGATTGCGTTATGAGACTGGTTCGATTGATATGATACGAGATCGAACACCGGAATAATCGATTCTTTATCACAGCTTCATAGGCAATCTGATACCGTTTGCGTTGGCTCCCTTTGCGATGTATCGATGGAAATGACACGAGATCGAACACCGCAATAATCGATTCTTTATCACAGCTTCATAGGCAATCTGATACCGTTTGCGCTGGCTCCCTTTGCAATGTATCGATGGAAATGACACGGGATCGAACACCCCAATAATCGATTCTTTATCACAGCTTCATAGGCAATCTGTTGCCGTTTGCGTTGGTTCCCTTTGCGATGTATCGATTGATATGACACGAGATCGAACACCACAATAATCAATAGTCGATTATTACACCTCACTAGTGACGCCATATTTGAGGGTATGGAATGGACGAAATAGAGGCGATAGCTAGCTCGTTGGGTACCCTCTCCCGGACTGAAAAGTGTGGTTTTATAACGTGAAAGCCTTGCCCGGGGCTATCCTCGGGATGATACCGCCTTGATTTGAACGAATAGGCAATCTGGTGTTGCTGTATGGTACTGTTTGCGGGATGAAGACGGCTATGGACTTTGCAGTAGTGTGTGGTGGGCTTTGCGATGTATCGATTGACAGGTAGGCGACAGAGAGGGCGTCCAGCTAAACGGTGGGTAGAGATGCCAGCTCCCGGAGGATCTCTTCCATGACAGATTGCTGTGGAGAGTGGGCGTCGCAGAGCGCCTCAGTGCACCGTGAAAGCGGGTTATACATACATACGGTTTCCAGTGTCGAGGCATGCTTTGCGATGTATCGATTGCTATGCCGTTTAAACCTTTGAAAAATATCGATCGTAACGAGCACCATGTGCATAATCGATTCTTTATCATAGGTTCAAATGGGATACTCCATTATCATACCTTGACACTGAGGCTTTGAATGACAGCGACTCGGGACGAGGGCGCCTTCATTTGAGTGGATAGTCGATCTGATACGTTTTAAATGCGTGTTGCAGACCCCTCTCCTCCTCCTCCTCCTTCTCTTCCTCCTCCTCCTGGATCACGATGTCTTCTTACCGTGGATTGTTACACACCAGCGACCATTTTCTGTTCGTTTTTTCGTCGGTGTGGTCCGCTTTTGCTGTCAGCTCGGGTCGCTCGAAGTGATTTGTTATCAAATTTCGAGCATGTCTCCGATAAAACCCGGTCGTGGTGTGTGCAGAGGCCCTATCGTATCGAAAACGATGGGAAACTCATCTTTTTTCCTGACCCCGAACGGTGAACAGCAGATAGTGATCGGTTATAGTTGTAATGAACAGTTTACTCCGATCATCAAATTTTACAATTACGCTACAGTTCAAAACATGGTCGCCCTTAAGCCGAGCGAGTGGAGAGAGCTTACACGCTGGGACAAGGACATCGATGCGTATTTTGAGGGGGACAGCGACTTTGGGGAGACGCGCTATCTCGGGACCGTATCAAGATTTTTGAAGTTTGGCAGGATTCTGGGACGGAAAAGTCTTGTACTCGGTCAGAAAAATTCATCTCATCGTAAGTGTCCGAGAGAAATAGCGCTTCAAGAGAAGGCGTGGAAAGAATTGAAGAAACTCGCTCCATCGATTAGCGCAGTAGTGATCAAAGCTGTTGACAATCAGCAAAAATTTCAAAAACTTTTTTCCGAAACTTGTGATTTAGTATTAAGAAAATGTCAGTATTTGGACAACGCTTCAATTTCAAATTTTGTGAGCGCTTTAGACCCTGGCTCGTTTGATGTTAAGACTTTTCCGATGATGGTTTTCCCCTATGCTCTTTGCGAATTGAAAAACCAGTGTCGTCATTTAATCGTTAGGAAAGTGATGAGTATAAAGCACGGTTTCAATTTGACCCATCATGATCTCGACGGTTCATAGCACAGTATGAAAGTGTGTGTGGCAAATATACAATACTCATGTTCCTTTTTATATCAATAAATCTGCTGCTGTATGTGATAAACGAATCTCTTCTTGTTTTTTTTCTCCCCCTCATCCGAGCTCCATCGATTCCTCTAGCCAATGCAGCCAAGGCTCATGATACTGAAACATCATTTGTCTACCGGTGTTCCCCGGGCGGGAGCAATCAGGGAACGAGAATTTGCACATCCCGTCGTGGTTCATACCCCATCAGTGTTTCACTTGTCTCAAAAAGAAAGGAAAAATGACTCATTTTCCAAATTCAAAACGGATCATATCGATTTAGATGAGGATGATGGTCGACAACTGACTAGAAACATCACCGTTTAAATAATCGAAAATTATTGATGGCTTTCACACCCGCACCAGCACCACGCGTTTAAATGAGCGGGACCGCAGGTCCTCGGCTATTGCCAAACCGTGGGAATCAGAAATATATTATAGGGAAGTTGATCGAGACAAGTTGAAACTTGTCGAAGGATGGCATCACTGGGAACGGATATTTGGAGATTATCGAATGAGAGTTACCGCGAAAACCCCGTATAAGTAGTGATACTTTCCAGAGTCATTCGTGATTTTTCATCAGTTATATGTATGGTGAAAGGAGCTAAGTGAATGAGTAGTTTGTGTGGAACATGTGTGGTTTCCGAATGACACTCTAACAGGAAAACGAGTAGCGAGAACTGGCCGACCTTGAATATGGGCTCGCGCAGTCGCGCGACCGGGTCGATTGTTGAATCGTTATCGACAGAACTCGATCGATGAATCCCTATCTCGACAATGCTTTTTATCGAACAAGGTCTTTCGATAACGAATCAACAATCGAACCGCAGACATACGCACATCACCGCGGTATTCAAAATAATTGTCAACTTCGAATCCACATCTCCGCGATGAGAGCATTATACTTGTCGCACCTAGAGTTCGACTCATTAGCCCCTCTAGTCTCCGCTATCGATACTTAAACCCGAATTTTCTATCATCTCACGTATAGCGTGGTATAAGTTTTTTACGATCATACAACGTTGATACTGTGGTATACAACAGGGTGACGTCATAGAATGGATGCTTAGAGTGATGACACTCAATCGTATTCCCCCGGATGGATAGGCAACCCGCTACGAATTTATGGGAGAACCTCGGTCCTCCTCCTGTGTATAATTCCTAGTAGAGCGGGTAAGGTCGCTAGCTGGGTGGGGTGACGACACATAATGGATGCTTCGCATGACGTCACGTAAAATGATGCAGGTCATTGGTCAAACGTATTTACCCGAATGGTTGTACTGTGTATGATTGCTAATAGAGCAGATATCGTCACGGTAAAGGACTCATGGCACATGAAAAACCCTGTGAAGATAGGTTTTTGCAGATTTTTTGCAACGTCTGCTCCTTCAAATTTCCCGCCTAATTCACAGGCAAATTGTTGACTCTAACATATCATGCTTCGCTCGGGTGGGTAGGTAGGTAGCCCATAAGGATTAAACGGTTGTGGTTTAAAAAAGCTAATGGTAGCCCCTTCACGTTTAGGCAACCCGCAACAGTAAACACGGATGCCATACACCGTACACTAATCAATACCCGACTCCGGGTTAAATCATATTTTCCCGCTCAATTTTACAACACTGGTGTCCTCGCAACATGAAAACATTGTTACCATATCATATACTATAACCGTAGCAACACCCGTCATTAATTCAAATTTTCCCGCTCAATTTCTCAACGTTGGTTGGTTGGTGTCGTCACAGCATGAAAAGACGGCTGTCATTTTATACACTAAAATACCCATCACCCGTAATTAATTCAAATTTTCCCGCTCAATTTCACAACGATAGTGACGTCATAGCATGAAAACATTGTTGACATATCATCCGCTAAAACACCCATCACCCAATCAACACCGTAAATTAATTCCGATTTTTCTGCACAATTTTACAACAGTGGTAACGATAGGTAGGCAACCCGCAACAATTAACCAGACGCTAGTGACGTCACACCATGGTTGGAAAATCATGCACCATACCCCACCCCTCATCCTACAATAATTCAGATTATTCTGTACAATTTTACAACACCTCGCAACATAAAACATTGTTGACAGATCATCCACTAAAACATTCATCACCCATCCTTCATCGCGAAATAATTCGGATTTTTCTGCACAGACTGACAACGTGGGTGATAGGTAGGCAACCCGCAACAGTCGCTAGTGACGACACACCATGGTTGGAAAATCATGCACCATACCCCACCCCTCACCGTAAATTAATTCCGATTTTTCTGCACAATTTTACAACACTGGTAATAATCGACATTTTTCTGCACAATTTTACAACACTGGTAACGATAGGTAGGCAACCCGCAACAATTAACCAGTCGCTAGTGATGTCACACCGATTCCCTCTGGTGACGCCTTAAATGTCAAAGGTCAAGTGTTGGCATATCCTCATTTCTATACTACTGTTGAGGTTTTATAATCTGCAAAGCTAATCAAATAAAAAAGTGAGCCCGCGCTGCGTCGCGCTACGTCGCGGTGCAAGTGCGCTGCTTTTCGCATCCCTCCGCACCAGATAAGTTTCGCAATAATTGCTAACGAACGTCCGACGTGCGGCCATATTAAAAATGTAAACCCCTACGAACCCGGAGTTTTGCCCGCCACCGCTAGCTGCAAACCACGGCTCAGCTCATCAGTTCACGTTACTTTGAACGCAACCCACAGGACTGAGTCCGTTTCCTTGCACTTGACGAGTAGCAACATCTATGGCGAAACCAGAAAAAAACCACCTCGGTTTGGAACGTTGAACAACGATGACGCATGAACAAATTTACTACATTTTGCAATTACGGAAACTGTTTCTTGCTCATCGCATGTTGCAACAACGTATGTACTAAGAGGATGTATTAATATGCTATAAGAAACTATGTGCCAATTAGTAAAATAAAAAGGAACTCTGGAACTAGTAAACCTTGTGTACATTGTTCCTTTCGATTTAATCTATTTTTTCATAGTTCTCTTCTGCATAAATACGTCCATTAGAAAGGAAAGGTGTTTTTATTGATGAATTAGCAATAGTAGTTTCCTATCGCATAATGCAGCCTAATTAGCAGTCATAAACCACGGAGAAAAAGTATTATTAAACAGAGCTGAACTGAGACGTTTTGGAGACCGCTCGCACCTTTGTGAAAATGCACGAAAAATCAGGGGAAATTAAATTTCCTTTGTCCACGGAGAAATAGACTTTAATTCCTGGAGGAAAAATTCAGTTTTGTCACAATGAGTAAAAAAAAAATAATTAAAGTGTAATATTTCGTCGAAAAACTTCTTTTGGGGCCTAGAACGTACGTCGCAAGTGGTTCAGAATGTTTCTTTCCGTGGATTTGGCTAAAGTTACAAGTTACACACAAGTAGTTTTCCGCTCTGCAAATGTCCGATTTGAAGCCTGAATAGCCTAATTTTCTGTCTAGCCTACTAGTCTGTTGAGCTGTGCATCGCAAACCATCGCCATCATATGTTGGTTCGACATATTTACGTGCGTTTCTTGACGCAGAAAGCTCCAATAACTTCATACGCCTCGCGCCAACGCGCCTTCAATATTGCGGACGCAACACGGACAACCATCAAGCACGAATAGTTGTATCCCTGCGCCGTCGTCGACGCGCGTCCTTTTCCTCGCTCTAGCCTCGTACCGTGTTGGTCGCGTATGAAAAGCCAACCTCTCAGACAGCATGATTCTAATTGAAAAGGCTGAACGAAGTGTACGGCAAAAATCTTATTTCGTCGCGTTTTTAACGTCCTGAATACTGGGCTAAACTTTCCCACTCATCTCTAGCACGAATGGAGGAACCTCAAATTTACTAGAGAAAATTACCCGCAAGTGTGTTTCAAGTGGACGCATTTCTGTCAAACGGAACTAAATGCATCATCACGTGAGCCCTGTTATGTATATATTCTTATGGGGCTCAGGGCTCATGCCATAATGCACATAGTTCCGTTTGACAGAAATAAGTTCAAGAGACTCTTGACTCATGTTCTGCCGTACCAAGAGAAATTGCCGTATGAACATTCGAATGTTGCCGGATTGCATTTGATGAAATGCAAATTTTTTGAGAAACTTGTGACCATTTTTCGATTAGGTTTTTGGATTCTTATACATAGTTGCAATTTTATCAAGAGCTTATCCTAAAATTTGCAAAAATACCCTTCCATCAAAAATATTTGAAGAAATTTGGCAAGGTCTGAATGTTCGTTCGGCGTTTTTTCTCAGCACGGTGGTGCTCTTTTCCGGAAGGATGCTCGTGCACGAATGTCACTCGAAGCCATAATTTCAACCCCCCTCCCGTGCCCCACCCCTCAAGGGGTTTACACCCACAGACCCGTTCAAAAAAAAATACCGCGAGCACACATTTTCATTATTGAAAAGGTAATTCTGTGAAAGCTTTTAAGACGTATGATTCAGGACGCCTTTACCTTTGATCAAATACTTCGCTTTGATGGGAACACCCGCGTGCCCTACTGAGCTCGAACAGCGCTCTCGGAACGGAAGAGAAATTTCGGGGAATATATTTGTTCTTTTTCTCTTACTCGTCTCATTTCTTTTAAATAGCAATTAGGTGAGTTCTTAACATCATCCTCCTGTAGAAGTTTTTCAATATGTATGGAAACCAACTCGTTTCTCTGATTTCAAAAATTAAAATAGGGGTTGACCTCCAGCTTGCTTATTCTCCTTCCTTAATTAAGAAAATAACTGATACCCGGCCCATAATACTGTCTTGCCATGGAAGAAGGTCGTATCAGTATTCAAGTGTTGCCGTATTTCTTTCAATAAAAAGCTATCTGAATGGAAAATTTTTGAATATTTTCCCTTCAGTTTTGCAATCAATTGTACTGAAAAAAAAAGTTCGGTTGTGGAGCTATACACACATACCGTCCGCGTTTGGGGCTTATGCAGAGGCCGAAAGCTCCGTGCGTAGCAATCGAAATTACGGCTCCAGCACCCGGAACTTTCATTTTTTGATCCCGGGACGGAGAGCATGTCTATGTAGCCGGTAACTTTAATTCTTCAATGGCAGTGGCGTGGCGTGAAATACGATATATCGATGGTTACGCCATTTAAATCTATGGATAAGGATCGATAAATAGGGTGTTCGCAGCGAACACCTCAATAACACTACGCCACTGTTCAATTGGTGTTCGCAATTTAATCTACAATATCTGAGAATTTCAAGGAAAAATACGTTTAACTTTTTTTAAAAACACATGCTTCATTTGGGGAAATTTTGCAACTCTTAAATGTTCTTACGGCGTTCTTCCATAGCTTGGCAGAATATACCTTTCTACAAAGATCAGATTTTTCTCTTCGTTTCCAGAGAGATTTTCCTTTCGGCGAGGATCCGAGAAGGATCAGCGGTAATAAATTAGGTTAACTGACCGCTCGGTGCCGAAGTTCAAAACTTTAAACCGCCAATTAATCTTAGTTTCATCTTGACCAGTGACGAGATTGACAAGATTCGCGGGCGGGCTGTGCGCCCGGAACCCAGGACTCTGGCGAGACGTCTCGCAAAATTAATCGTTTTAAGGCGCTTACTAGGACATTAAAAGCTTTTCAACGAGCTTTTCATGTTTGGTATTGCCTTCCATGCAACAGCCTTGTTAAACGAGTTTCTCTCTGACAGACCGTTAAGCCAACAGGCAAGGTATAAGTTAGAGCATTTGCAGAATAACTTTTTATTGCGAAGAAAACTTTAAAAATCAAGGAGGTTGAAATTAACTGCTCAAGCTGGTGGTTTGATTATAAATTACTTTTTAAATTCAAAATATTAATTTTAAATCTAGGAGTTGGATCATTCTTGCAACATTCGATCGAAAAGGCATGCGCCAAACGCGTTCATATTCTGGTCGAAATATTATTTGTTCCCTTTTTTACTAGAGAGGAAAAAAGATAAAGAATGTAAAATTTTTTCTTGGCATTTTAATACACTCAATACATTTTAAGCGCTTGTACAGGCGAATTCACTCTTTTCATACTGTAGCGCAGATGTCAGTCTCAACTTTCGCCCAAGTACAAAGAAATGTTTTTGTCTGAAAATTTATTCCGGGGTTCCGTGATTTATTCTTATACGAAACCTTTGCCCCATTGGAGACTATACAAATGATTGCCCCATTGGAGACCATACAAATGAAACGTCGTTGATGAAGAAATTATTACAATGTCTTAAAGAATTGATTTACTCCCCCAAAATTCGATACCTAAGGGATCTTGAATTTCCAATCTAAGAAGGCAATTTTTGTGGATTATGTGACTTTTCTCCTTTTGGTACTTGGTTTATCTACCAGTCCCGTCAAAATAAGTAAAAGAAAAACAAGAAAAAGAAACAGAAAAAAGGAGAGCAGACTGAGAGAAAATCCGCACCTCAGCATACCTAACTATGTATGAGGGGAGAAAAACTTAATAAACGTGTACATTATCACACAGCACCATTTAAAAACATACTGTGCGTAATTGTGTCTGATAAACATACTCTTTGGAGACGGCTCTTCTCTCCCTTCCTCTTTATTTATTCTTTCGGCCTAACATGGTTTGTCAATCTTGAAGAGCCCCTGTTCAGTTCTTCAGGAGGAGAGACTCCTTGAAGAGTTTATTTATTTTTTTTTTTTTCAGGTCTTCCGTTTTAATGTAAAAGCTACCGGAAAACGATTTCATTCCATTATTTTCCGACTCCGAGACGGGAGTCTCATAGCTTTTCATAAGGGCGGCGGATTTATTTCCTGAACCCCGCAACTCCCTGGGGCATCTTCAGTCATAGTTACCAGTAATAAAGAAGAGGGGAGGAACCAACTTATGTCCTTTAATGGTTTAAACAATTTCTTTACGTCCGTGGATACCAGGGATTCAAGGGCAATGGTGATATTGCCCTCATCCTCAATGATTTAGTCTCTCACCGAACTGCCCCGTGATGAGGTCTTGGAAGCCTCCCCCTCCTTTCTCCCCTCGGATGCCACCTTCACCTCGATCAGCCCACGGATTCTCCCGGAAAAATATTTTTCACTTACTAATCTACATTGGTTGTAAATTTGTATGCATCAAAATGTTGAGGTCTGTCTTCGATTCGACCATAAGAGCATATACAACTTCGTAGTATGTAATATGGCCAAAACAATTTGTTGCCGTGAGTTTTAGCCCGAAGCTCGAGCTGCTACTCTAATCAGCACTGGAAAAAAAACACATTGGATCTAGAGTCCAGACTCTTAAAAACATCGTTAAGAAAAAATACTCTTGATTCAATCAGATTTAAGCTTAAATCAAGAACCAAGCCTCTTAATTTGAGCGGCTTTCCTTTTGATTTAAGGTGAAATCTGATTGAATCAAGAGTCCTTTTTCTTGTCAATGTTCTCAAGAGTCTGGACTCTAAATCCAATGTGTTTTTTTTTTTTCCAGTGAGTGGCGTGGCGTGGAGTGCTTGGCGATATATCGACTCATTTGCCACTTAAACCCATGGATAAGGATCGATAAGCACGGTGTGAGCAACGAACACTTCAATAATCGATCTTTTTCCGTAGCTTCAAATGGAATAATTTCGATAATATAATCGATCATTCACGCCTCGCCACTGATTCTGATGTCCGCATTGTGAACATACACCTAAATGTGCACATTATTTTTGGCAGTTCCAAAAAGCTTACAGAATCGGAACGAGAAACTCCCGCAACCGGCTGCACTGCTGCGTCGGAATTCTGATAAGTGCTCAGAAATATCAGGAATCGCCGAATGAATAATGTAAACGATAGTAATTCTATTTCGCACGTTTTCAGAGGACTGTAAAAGAGTTATGCGGGCTGCCAAGATGATCCGCAAAACTTGATCGTGCGAACGCGGGGACCCCGAAACACTAAACGTAAGTCGGCTTACCGTAAGCAATAAAACTTCCCGATAGTCGCACTTCGATGGCAATCCACGGTTTTTAACAGTTGATTGATTTTTTTTATCTCTCCCGAGTCGAGTGAAAAAGCTCAAAAAGCTTAAAAGCTTTGAAATTCTCCGCGCACTTGGTCGAAATTTCAAACGGAGCTCAAACAAACTCCCGCGCTCCTTAGAAATTGCTTTCACACTCCAAACACCCCGAGATGGGAGATTTATTTTTTTTATCTAAATCAAACGTTTTAGTGTATGAAACTCCGCCTTCCGAAAGGTTGCATGTATGCGGCGAGAATTCGGATTTTTAACGTGGAACCCCCTCCTCCCCTCCTCACACACACTCGCATCTTTACATTCAAAAGAAGCACAGTCTGCGAACCGATTAAACCATTCACGCAGCTCTGCAGTAAGCACTGAGTAGGTATTATCTGCTCTGTAACGCTTTCGGGGCGATCGCTTTATTATTTACCGCTCCTGCTTTTGAACCTTGTCGTTTAAACGAACTTTCGCGCATTTGCATACATTTGAAAGAGAAAATGTCACTTTAAGATTATCCGGCGTTAGGTTTGCTCGTAAGCAGATTGCAATTCTGGAGTGCTGAGCGGCCCGTTTGCGAGTCCGGGAGCAATAACTGGTCTCATCCCATGATAATGTGAAAAGTGTTACCACCACGTTTCAGCGTACGCGAGTCCGGAAAGTTCTGCGCTCGTTCCTCAGGGCGAGAAATCGTGTAACAATACTTCTAACATAGCCTGAATGCCAGTTATGATAGTTTTGTTTATGTACCATTGTACTTAACAATCACTTTTTTTTATTGTTTCTAATTGGTTCTCTCCCTCTCCCTCTCTCCCCCTCTTTATTTTTATTTTTGTTATTTGTTTTTCTTCTTCAAATAATGAATATTATTATCTCAGAGACAATACCTTTATCTTCGGGTCTGAATAAAAAACTATCGCCATTGTGAATTCGTCAAAAGTAAAATGAAGTTAAAGTAAACCAAGAAGTTCCCCTTCTGCACCTATGCCCAAAATATTGGTCGTTAGACCCGAAATTAAGCGGCACTAAGTATCAAGAACCCAACCGTTTTTTGTGTAAAATAATCACATCAAAATAATAATTACTAATAATTAATTATTTATCGAACAATTAAAAAATCAATAATAATGTAAAAACAAGCTCTTTTTTTGAAATAACAAACGTCCTATAACAAGGTTACTACAGGTAGGGAAAACCTGGAAATAACAGAGTTACCACAATTAGGGAAAACCTGGAAATATCAGGGAAAGTAACGAGAATATCGTGGAAAATTGTCAGGTCACCTTTATTTGCTTTATTTGGGTTTATGACGTTACGAACAATATATTCTGTCTGAAAACTACTCTTAATAACTTTTATTAACCATCTGACGTATCTCCAATCGTCAGGGAATTTCACCTAAATGTGTCAGGGAAAAGTTTGGAAATTTCATTTTCTAAATTCTTTGCAGCCCTCACTGGAAAAAAAACACATTGGATCTAGAGTCCAGACTCTTGAAAACATTGACAAGAAAAAATACTCTTGATTCAATCAGATTTAAACTTAAATCAAAAGGAAATCCACTCAAATTAAGAGGCTTGGTTCTTGATTTAAGCAAAAATCCGATTGAATCAAGAGTATTTTTTCTTGTCGATGTTTTTAAGAGTCTGGACTCTCCAATGTGTTTTTTTTCCAGTTCTGTATCAATCGTGATAGAAGAATGGATGCATTTCTCTTTCGGCCCGGCGCTCCAAGACGGCTTCGTATCAATTGCACCTGATCGCAATGGAAAAAATGAAAGCATTTTTAGTGGAGCTCCCATTCGAATGGGTAAAAAATGAATATTTCGAGCCGCAAACGCAACAGAATTTTGATGAGGAAACCGCAGCGAGGCGGAAAAAGAGGGGAAATAACGGAAAGAATGAAACAAGCCACGAGCGCGCCCTGAAACAAAGTAGGTGAAAACCATAAAGCACAAACCAACGACCTCAACCAAAGACCGTATAGGTACAATTAAACAGCCGAGAATGATAAATGAAAAATAGAACAAAACGCGGCGTGCACGGGTGAGGTGGCGCCCGGAAACCAGGCAACCGCCTCGACTTGTTTCGAATTAATTTGTCGCAATTCCGCGGGTATTTTATTCATCTCCAAAAGTGTTTTTACTCATGCGTGTCTCGTGGTACTGGTATTTCACGATTGATATCCCGCTTCTTATTTGGCGTCACTCGTGAATCCATCAGGTGGATTAATGGAGAGGAATTCAAGTCAGCCTTTGAACAAACGAAATATTAAGATTTTTCAAAACACTGTTAGAAATTTACAGGAAACAATTTGATATTGATCAAACATTGCTCACGATGGAGACAAATATATAGAATTCTTTTTTATGAAAATGATACTGACGAACTCTCATCAATGGCGATGACTCTAAAAGCACGGAAAAATTAATTTGTTACCTTCAGAGATTATTCAATTCGTTTGTAAATTTTTCTTGACGTTTTTTATCTTATGCTGCAGGGAAGAGAGTGGGGGTGAGAATGAGAGTGGACTTAGGTCAGGTTCTTGTCAGAATGTTTTTTTTTTTTTTTTTTTTTTTTTTTTTTAATTTTCCTGTATTCAATTTCTCCCGAATCAGCACTATAACTCTAAACAGTAGGTGTTTAATCGCACAACACAGCTTTTATAATAGTCTTTTGCTGAACGATGCGGCAACTTGACTAAGAACATTCGAATCTTTGTTCTTATCCAAATCTCGTATATATTAATAATTTTCTTGTCATTTTGAAATGAAGCGGTAGCGCTCGGGTGGCGTTGTTGTGCTGGCGAGCGGGCAGCGGGGGCAGCAAAGTGGCAGTCGCTCATTTATGAATACCACGCAGAATTTCTGCCCCATTTTGTCACTGACATTTTAACATTTATTAATCTCCCCTTTAGAAGCGACCCCCACTCCTGTCAACGTGATATCGTCTGCACTCCGGTTCCGGCGCATAATTTCTCACTCTCTTTCTCCTTTAAGTGTAATTATTTTGATTAAACATTTCGCTCCTCGCGCTCAAGTGTAACGCTCCCATTCTTGAATTCTTAGCGACATCAAGCTCTATTCCAAGCACGAATCAAACTGTTCGATCTAACCCTTTCGTCTTTTAATTATAATACCTTTTAAAGATAGTATGGACGCTGTAAGTCCCATTTCAAAGGATCCAGATGAACGGTGGCGATTGTAAGTAGAAGAGGTTTTTTGCCAACCTTCAATGGTCATCGCCCGCTCCACTTTTTGCCAACCTTGCAATAGTGCAGGTCTAGGTCGAACATTTTTTTCTCTCAAGGTGATTCGATGGACATCATATTTCTGCCATGTAATTCCGAAACTTAAAACATATAATTCTCGAAAAAGTAAAAACTGAACTTATGCGACTTATGTCCTCTAAGCCCTTCAGTTGATCAAACCTACATTGCAGTCCTACATAAATTAAGCTACATAATATATTAGAACTGCAAATTCATCTATATAGGTACATATTTTCAGAAGATTTTTACACTTACTTCGGATGATTTTTATTTTGATTGCTCAATTTCTGCTTCCAATTCATCGAAATACTTAGATGACACCACGACATATTGATTTGCCTAAGCAGTCCAAGTGCAAAAACTGGTTTCGAAACTGGAGCAACCCGCCCAATTTCATGGTTCAAATAGAGTTTACGATTATTCAAGCAAATCAATTCTCGTTTTCTGCATTTTTAAATCATGTGCATCATTCGATATTCGCTTCTATCCCTCTTTTTTATTATATTCTAAAAGCTTCATTAGACCAAATATGGCTGGGCCAATTAGGATCGTCCAGTGTTCATATTCTTACCACACTGATACTGTGCGGTTAATAAGCTGTTTTGCGTGGAATTTACCATTCAAAATGTTACATCAATTTTCACTCATTTGATCCTTCTCTAGCAAAATAATTATCATAAAATCCATCAAGATATGTAGAATTACAGGATCAACGATAAAGGCAAATGGCCGAAGAATTTGAGGGTAGTGTGTGCATAGTAAAAGGCTTGTTTAGTAAGTGCATTCTCTCGTAAATCTCCACCAGTTTTCAAATAATTATGACAATAAGTTTTGTTGTTCAAAATATCGCACTCAGAGGTGAATCAACCGGCAACCCCATGCCAATATGGCGTGTGAATAAAACCGGCAGGATTTTGACAAGTCGCGTTTTTTACGATAGGTTTAATTTAATTTCGTGAAATATGACTGCGGAGTGTCTGTGCGGATTGGAGAAATAAACTCAATGGAGGAAAGTGAGGAAGAGGTGCAAGAATCGGGGGTTTACAGGAAGGTGGAAGATAAGAGCTGCGAGTGTCGCCTTGAAATTTCGAACGACAAAAGTCTCTCGGTTTTTTTCTTTTTTCATTTCCTTACCCTCACCGCTAAAACCTTTGGCACAACTTTTTTAAAGCTTGAAGGTTATTGAGTGCAAATAAACTGGGTCGTGGCATCATCAAAATATAAAAAATAGAAATAATGATCATAAAAGATAGAAATAAAACGGAATGTTTATTCAAGAGCTTTTGACAAACGGATTCCTCTACGTCTTATCATCAGAAGCATCGTGTGATGAAGGACTATTAGAGAAAAGGTGAAAACCATCCGCGGATAAGAAAGCTTCATACGGAGGACTCATTAAAACTTTCCCCCTCCCAATGTCAAGAACACAAAAGAAGCTTTTAAAAATTCCTCTTCTTCCGATCGAAGGTCTACAATATTGAGCCATTTTGTAAATTAACGCCCTTACTTTGTTTGACTCATGAGTGTGCGCGCGCGTGATAGTTCCTCCCTCATTTTTCCATACATTCTTAGTGATGCAGCATCATGAAAATTAGGACAGCACCCAGGCTCACGGAGTTATCACTTAGAGAGTTGTGAAATCAATACAGACATCTCGATTGCTTGACATCCGTTGACGGCTTGCTTCTCAAAAATCTGAAGTTACTGAATATCCTTAATGATTTTACAGTGCTGAAAACGTAAAATTTCAGAAACTTCACCCAACAGGTCACCTCTCTAAAATAAAACTTAGCACGGAAGATTCTGAAACACTGCTACCAAAAAAATCTCTTTCTGCATCCTACGCCTCAGTTTTGGAAGATTTTGATGGTATGTAGAGTATCAGTTGAATTTCTCGAACAGAAACATGAAACATTGTCATGAAGAATTCAAGAATATATTGGGATTTTGAAGCAAGTTTTTTTAATGTTTCTCAAAACCTGAGTATTGACGTTAACACCCTTCCTTGAACAAGCCGCTCTATAACTATTTTGATCAATCGATCTGTAAATTTCGATGAGTCGAGGCAATCGATCGTCCAAATTGCGCAAGATACCGATTCTGATTAATCGATTAGAGAAATAATGAAGGATCCCCAGTCGGTAATTGATATGTTACAACGTAGCGCAATGTCGAGTCGCAGCGATGGTGGAGAGTCTCTCACTCCAGCACTGGAAATTGCTTCTCACGAATGCAGCCGACGCGATGCGACGCGACGACGAGAGGACAAGAGGACAAGAAAGTGGAGCGGGTGGCGGGTCGGGAAGAGTCAGGGAGCGGAAGACCTCAATTAAACAAGGACGGAACGTGATTTAAAACTAGGAGTGCCTTCTTTTTTCAATCTCCCTCGCCGATCCGCGCCCCCGCCATAGTCTCGATCAAGTTCAATTTTAAATGAACCGTCTCGCCGATCTGATTTTCCGCGACCCCGATAATTTTGTCTCTTTGAATTTTTCCGCACCTTCATTTTTGGTCCGTGATAATCCGTCCATTTAAATCCGTGATTTTTAAGATCTGACACAATCCCTGCCAATTTAGTCGCTGTCCCTTGAGGTCTCGATCCACGATCAAATTCCGAACCAGTTCCGATCAAAGTAGACCAGCTGTGGCTGATAGTCACCATGCAACAGTCCTCTTTGATCAAAATTTTACGGGCCGTTAAATTTTGATCAGAATAGAGTGCCACCATTCATCATTTCTTGCCATAAGAAACATCTCTGCCAGGTTTTCATTTGAAAATTAGTTGAAGTAACGATTTTAAGGCTGATGACTCCCGATTTTTCGATGGTAATTGGTTGGGAATTTTGATCATATATCGAGGCCTTTTGGACATTCTAAGTTCCAAAAGCCAGGGACTGTTTCTAAACTATGTAACGTACCGGGGGGGGGATGTCTTTGCCCGCGTCACGTGGCGTTACAGGGGGGTTTGGATACAAAGCGAAGCGTTACGTAACGAGTTTAAGTGATTTTTGAGGAACTTCTGCAGAATTTTTTGTTGGTCGTCTTTTGAAGTTTTAAAGAATCTCGAAATATTCTCTGCAATACTTTCAATTTTCCTCATTACCAATAGAAACGCCAATCCGTTCAGTAAATAGGAAGTGATGTTTAGATTATTTTTCATCTAAATGGGGGGCAGGGGGTCTGGGCAAGCCTTACGTAATCTTTTAAGAGGAGTCTACCACACCGTAACGGAGCATTAGAGGGGGGTTGGGGATGTCGATAACTGCAAATTTAGCATTACTTAATTCAGGGACGGCCCCCTTGTGTCCTTTTTCAAAGTTATAGTTGAAAGGCCGTTTTTTAATTGGTTACTGAGGCATATTTGGTGAAGTTTTTTGAAATTGCATTTTTTCTGAGGATCGGGAAGTCTTTGACCTCAAACATGAAGGATCAGGGTTTAATTTTAGGGTTGCCTCTCCAAGACACGTTGCTTCGTTGCTTTCACTGCAGCTATAAGCCCAATCTGCCCTTATGATAGATTCAAGTAGGTTGGTTGGTTTGGAATTACGGCAACGTTGTGATGCGTGTTAAACGGTGTCGCGAGGCTCCCCGGGCAGAACTGAAAAATTCATTAAATGCAAGCGGTAAACAAAGGTTTGAAATCAGATACGTAGATTTATTTATATCGGTGATATGATTAGGAACCGGTAAAGGATGAGTTTCAAAGGGAGTTGTTGAGAGATAAATTTCAAAGGCAAACAAAATCGAGGCAGTTGCCGCACAGTAGTTAACGTCTGCATTTTTCACGGCATATCACAGATGGGACCTCCATGTTGGAATATTATGGCATCCGTTGAGATTGAACACGAAAACTGCCTCTGAAATGAACATTTATACCCAAAAATTTACAGCGGTTGGTTAAACGGAAGAAGAATTCGAGGATTCGTCTATTAAACGGACTGAATGGAACAAAAACGCGCCAAGTTGCATGAAGGTAGCACCGAAAAAAAACTGTTTGCAGTTTTATTGTCCCGTATGATTCAATGTCGAAGACGAAGTTTATCGATTTTTTTCTCGTATTTCACGAATTGGAATTTTCTACAGAGAAAATTACGACTAAGAGAATCCAGAATTACTCTCAACCCATTTTTCTCCAAACTTTTTCTGTTAAACTTAATCCAATGCAATGGAATACAATTACAATGCAATACAAATCATGCGATTCGCTCGATCCTGGCGGCCCGCGCCTGATTTTTAAGAAGATTCAAAATTTTCAATCTAAAGATTTGGACAATGTATTCCAAAGATTTGGGAAATGTAATCGAAGGATTAAACTAACCAAAAATTATTAACCGTCTACGTAGGTAACTAGGTGGAGAAATGGTGCTGGGTCCGCACCATTTCGGGGGCATTTTCCCCCCAAAATGGTGTGGACCCAGCACCATTTCGCCGCCTTGTAACATACAGGTCGGGCCTTTTTTATTGCTTTCTCTTGTTTGTGCAGGTAACTTTGTGTTTAACCTCCCCCATATCAACACAAAATGTCGGTCAGGTTAGGCATTGATTCTTTACAAATCATAGTTCAAAAGTATTTGATTAAAGAAATAATAGCAACGCCTTGCCTTTTAAAGATATGAAAGTCCCTTCTATGATATTCTTTTACAAAAGCAATTACGGGGTTCGAGCGCCAAAATTCAAAAGGCGTGTGAACGGGAGTCCGCGCCAAGCTTACAGTTAGCGGCTGCTGACTTTCTGAATAGTTTCTAGTTTCAATGAAAATAATTGCACCCAACTTATGAATTAAGTAAGTTCCGCATTTGAACTGCACGCAGCCTCGCGAGTGACTAGTCGTGTTTTGCGATAAATCGAGTGATCTGCAATTTATACCTTCGGAATAGGATCGATCATCAAAGTCTTTGCAGCAATCACTTTAAGAATCGATTCTTTACCATAGCTGCAAATGGAAAAATATGGGTAGCCGATTATTCATGCTAAGACGTTGCTCGTCAACTTACTCATTTCTATTGCCAAGATCTCATACTGTTGGCCCTCATTCTAAACTGTGCTAACTCGCAAATTGAATGTCAATTCGATCTGAATTTCATTTAACGCCAGGTCTCTTCCTAATTTTCCAGGATGACGAACTGACCTCGTTTTTGTAAATTATAATTATGAATTTGGTCCGTAGAAATAGTAAGGAAGGAAAATGCAATTAATTAAGTTACGCGCGTGCTGTAGTTTAAAAATACATAACAAAAGTAAGTCGCCTCAGGCCTCTCTCCGAACTTTGTGTTTCAAATGGCCAAATTAAAGATTTAAACTAAATCGTAATTAATTTTTGGTAGTTATCATAATAGAATCGGATTACTTTTTCTAAAGAGTTGAGAAGTTTATCAGCAGTTCTCAAAGAATTACAGTGTAGTCCACGAGACGCCTCAATCATTCTACGACTATTGTAAAGAATTTTATGGGGAAGTACCAAGTATGATTTTTTTCTCGGCTTTCTTGAACAACATCTCAAGGAATTTACTTCTGCTCAACAATGTGTACTCGTATCATGCACAAAGTGTAATCTTTAGGTACCTTTCACTAAAATTAATCCGCTCATAAGAGAGGAAGCTTTTCCACTTCTTAGGCGCCGTGATACAACTATTCGAACCTCCATGTCCTATTGCGGTATCATGTGCAATTGAAGGCGAAATGGCATTTTTGATCGTCCTGCTGTTTCGAACGATACATTCTTCCTTCGGCAACAGAACTGAGTATTTTTCAACGTTCTTTTCAAGTGTCGTTAGTAACAATGCGTTGTTATTTACAATTAATGTTCGTAATATCTTTGCGCGTATCTTTTCTAAAATATTGTTTACATTTTTCTCCTATTTTTAAATGGAATAACGCTAAAATTTTCCAGAATTAAATTTCAGATAAAGTGCTTTGAGAAAGAACACCCAGTTTTTTTTTGCTATATAAACTTACGTCTATAACGCTTTTCTTTCTTTTGATTCCATCAACTCATCACTAACTTATCAACATACCAGCTAGAAACGGACGAAGCCCCTCCTAGTCAAGTTGAAGCGCAAAGCACGCAATGAAGTGATTTATAATGAAACTATGTCTGGAAAGGTCACTCCGAATTTTGTATTATAAACGCTATTTTTACAACGTAACACGCAGTGGTGTGGCGTGAATGATCGATTATCGATACGTTTCCTTTTGAAGCCATGGTAAAGAATAGATTATTAAGGTGTTCGTTGCGAACACCCTGTTATCGATCCTTTACCATAGATTTATATGACCGATCAATCGATACATCGCAAAATACGCCACGCCACTGGCAACACGCTACGCATTAAGTCAGACTCGTTGAGAAAGTTATTGGAATATTGTTTGGTGGGGATATCAGTTACGTGATATGATTCCAGTAGTTCGTCCTGCAAAATCGACAGAATAACGAAAAAGAGGGTGTACGAAAATTTGGCGATAAGAGAAATAAATGTGCAATAAAAAGCCGGAGAATTTGCATATGATGCGTAAGAATCAAACCATCGTCATTCTTGGCTGTCCGGAGAAATAATATCGCGAGAGTAACTTTTGGATTTGCTCCAGGATGTATGGCATAATGGTTTCCAAATAATAACCTTTTTTGCCGTTTCCTTGCCTACTTCAACCTCCAAGTGACTTTTGCGCAGAGGATCCAGGAGGGGGATCGGAGAGGGATGGGGTCAGAGAGGGGGAGTTTAGCGGGGGGATGAGGGGGAGAGCTCTCAGGGTGAATAATAGTCGGCAAATATGCATTTGTTTCGTTGCCCGACCGGATGGAATTCGCAATTGGAAAAGAGGGGAGTCCCTCGTATTAGCCCCTATCGTATGCTTCTGTTGGTTAACTTTTTTGGCAGTGGCGCTTTTGTACGTGCGTGCATTCCCATCATTGACATTGAAACATGAAGAAAAAAAAGCAACAACAAAAAAAAAACAACACGACCATTTATTTCCGGTGTAGAACTTTCTCGTGTTTGCTTTTCCGTTTACAGCCTCGCAGTGATAGAATGCCGAGGGGATGAAGTGGGATCGGGTTCAGCCTGTCGATAACTTATTGTTAGTCCCTCTCCGCAGTGGGTTAAAAACAAAAACACGAGCCTGCGATCGTCGCCAAAGCGTTATGAACGGATATAGGGCGAGTTGGACTGGAGGTAAGAAGGGAAAATGTCACGCATTTTAGAAACAAATGATCATGCAAGCAGTAGTTTCAAGTTGAGCTAGCTGCAATTTTTGTCCTGTCGAAATTCAAGTCAAGGGAAAATATCTTGAATGAGAAAATTGGCGTCAGGCTGTAACGCTAACATCGAGTCGCATGGAGGAATATAACCCGGAACCTCTCGGTTTAGTAGTTACATAGTTTAGGTAATCCCAAGATTGCCTAAAAATTGAGGTTTGTTCAATTTCAAATGACAGTTAATATCAACATCATGTTTAAAATCTAAAATGAATGATCAGACCTGATAATTTCTCATTACGTATCTCGAACTACTAATTGATAGTGTTACTTGTTTTTTTTCTCCTGTACGCGTCTTTGAAGTGATACCACGTAGTTTTCTTCCGGTGCAACGGAATTCCTTTTATTCACCGTTTCTTTTTCCCTTTTCCGGCACGACCCATGGCATGGTTCTGGGCGAAATTTAACAGCAACCGGGTAAAATATACCCAGGTGTAAAGTACATGCCCTTGGCTTTCAACTCGCGTCCAGTTTATAAACTACCCCTTCCCCGCTTTGCCCCTTATTACATCAGTGGGTCGAGGGGACTTCCTTTAAACCGCCGAGTAAAATCATGCATATACGTATACGAAGTAATTGAATTTGCACGTTTGCATGTATTTTGAGGCGTGCTTTGCCTTCAAATCGTCTGTAGCAGATTCCGAGTGACAAGCCTGGTCGCCCGACTCTCGGACAAAGATTACCGAGAAGTGCGTTAAGTTATGATGCGAGTCTTTACATGGGGAAGACTCCATCGATTTTGACCCATAACTTTATATTACGTATCTATTATTTATACAGGGTGATTGCATTTTGGCAACGGTAATCTCATGAAAGTTGGTTTGCGCCGGAAATGTGATACGCTGAAATCATACGTGACGTTAGAAATGTCGAATTCTCAGTTAAAACTGTGGTTTCGGGGGAAGGGGATTTCTTCGCATAAAAAAGGTCAATAACTTGGTTTTTTGGCGTACAGGTTAAGGTGGTATTAGCTGCTTCAGCTCGCTACGCTCGCTTACGCCGCTAGCCAGGGGCAAGCCCCCTGGACCCCCAGTTACTCGCTCCGCGAGTAACTGTTGGCTCGCTTCGCGAGCCAAATTTTGCTACTACCAGTGCTTAGAGGACTTCCTGGAGGCAAAATGATAAATTCAAAAATAAAGAATAGGAAACTAAAAATTACCTACTTTTAGAAAAAGAAACAACCTTGAAAAATAAATAACACTCCTGGAAAAGAAAATCAGAAGACTTTTTGAAAATGTAACGGTGCGAAAGGGTGAAGATAAATCACCAATTCTCTTGGAAGAAGACATGAGCCGACCCCCGACATGAGTGAAACTGCCGTAGGACCCATGCTAGGGTAGAAGGGTGATACGTGTTGTGAGCAGGTAGGGATGGGTTTACGTGGAGAGGGAAACGGAAAATCAGAGGGTGGGAGGTCCCCCAACCATATGACTCGTCCAGCGTCAAAAACGCAAATATGTCGTTATCAAATCGAGGTAAATTTTGTAACTTCGGTCGCGCAAATCGAAAAACGAAGGGGTCTTGGCACATCTAGACCCTATGAGCTTTAATTTAAAACAAATCCGAGGAAAATCGGTCTAGTAGTTTCCGAGATCGAATTAGCACAAACTGTCCAGCGTCAAAAACGCAAATATGTCGTTATCAAATCGAGGTAAATTTTGCAACGTCGGTCGCGCAAATCGAAAAACCAAGGGATGTTGGCACGTCTACAGCGTAAGAGCTTTCATTTAAAACAAATCCGAGGAAAATCGGTCCAGTAGTTTCCGAGATCGAATTAGCACAAACTGTCCAGCGTCAAAAACGCAAATATGTCGTTATCAAATCGAGGTAAATTTTGCGACGTCGGTCGCGCAAATCGAAAAACCAAGGGATGTTGGCACGTCTACAGCGTAAGAGCTTTCATTTAAAACAAATCCGAGGAAAATCGGTTCAGTAGTTTCCGAGATCGAATTAGCACAAACTGTCCAGCGTCAAAAACGCAAATACACTGTTAAAAAAAATTAGCTCAGAGCACGACCTATATAAGGAAGTCGCTCGGAAGTCACTCATCGCTCAGGGCCAATTTCCACGGAGTTGAAAATCTCCGACGTAAGTATGGAAATGCTGAGCTAAAGTAACTCAGGCATAAGGACGGGCTGCGTCGCTGGCGACTGCCCTCCCCTTACCCCTGGCATCCGTCTCATACCCCGATCCGTTTCCCCCCTCTCCTCCCCTCCGCTCCCTCTCCTCCCCTCCCTCTCCTCCCCTCCCTCTCCTCCCCTCCCTCTCCTCCCCTCCCTCTTCTGCCTTTCCCTTCCACCTGTAACTGCAATGTATGTTCTTTTTTTTTTTGAAAAGATGTGAAGTTGTACTGCAAATCAAATCATGTTTGAGGAACTTTCGGGCCAATATCCCACAAATTCGGAGCCAAAGTGTTTTTTGAGTTGCAAACACGCGACGGAAAATCAATATTTGTCATAGCTGAACAGCTGTCTCCAGTTATTTCGAAAACGCTTTTAGACAAAGAAAAGTTTTATAGATATTAAGTATTTTGTGAACATAAATTCAGTGTAAGCTTAAAAAATAAATATACACGATAACAGAATTCTAACTTTACTGGACGCCACGCCATACCCATATAATCAGGCTTTGATGCCCAAAAGTATCATACGAGCTAAAAAGAATAAATGACAATTTCGTAGAATTATACTGCAAAATTGTATTCAATACACCTGAGGTTTTTCGGCATACAGTGCCATCTCCAGACGCATAACGAACCTTCACCAAGGAAACTACAGATACTTGACAAGGAAGTACAACTAAAAGCAAATAATACATTAACGGGAGCAACATGATGGTTTTAAATAGGGAATAATCTAAATAAACTACCATGCACATGCAAATCAACAAGCCATAAGGAATGAAGCGATAAAAGAGAAAGAGATACAATTTTGCAGTATAATGGTACGAAATATGTATTTTTCCTCTTAAACCTAGTTTCATAAAACTGCTGCCCTTACCGGCGTTTTCAAAATTCCTGGAGGTAGGCTATGCTACTAGGACGAATTTTTATATTCCGTCGTGTTAGGAACTCAGCGAACACTTTGGTATGGGATCCATGGGGTATTATCCTAGAAAGCCTTCAAACAAAATTTAATTTGCTGTACACCTTCACGAGTCGCAACTAATCACTGTTCACGCAAAAGCCACTGGCTGGAGACTGACGCCGTCGCAGTCGTGAATTCCAGAATAAGATTGTAACGGCCAATGCGCGTTGATGATGCGCAGAAAATTATTAGCTCTGTTTCTTCTTAAGTATCTTAAATCTGAGTGGAAAGTATCTCTCCCGAGCATATAGCTGTCTTTCCTGGAGTGATCTCATGACGCAGGGAGCTTCCCATGCCAGAGCGAGCTATCTAACTCACCGCAAAATTTTGTCACTCGATGCTCCAGGCAGGATAGCTCCACGATATTTCACTCAGGCCACTCAGGCCAGAATAATTTTTAACAGTGTATGTCGTTATCAAATCGAGGTAAATTTTGCGACGTCGGTCGCGCAAATCGAAAAACCAAGGGATGTTGGCACGTCTACAGCGTGAGAGCTTTCATTTAAAACAAATCCGAGGAAAATCGGTCCAGTAGTTTCCGAGATCGAATTAGCACAAACTGTCCAGCGTCAAAAATGCAAATATGTCGTTATCAAATCGAGGTAAATTTTGCAACGTCGGTCGCGCAAATCGAAAAACCAAGGGATGTTGGCACGTCTACAGCGTAAGAGCTTTCATTTAAAACAAATCCGAGGAAAATCGGTCCAGTAGTTTCCGAGATCGAATTAGCACAAACTGTTGGAGGCCAAAAAAGGCCATAGGATATTAAATATATAGATTTTGCGGCCCCTCGAAGCCTCACTTTTAACTGATATCTCAATTTTTCTAACGTTACAATAAAGAAAGCAACGCATCAAACTATGAGTACATACCAATTTTCATGAGCTTTGGTACATTACCGTTGCCAAAATGCAGAGAAAACGATTTTCCTCTCAGTCTTCGAGCACCTTGTATATTTTTTACATCAAATATATCTAGCTGAAGACTTTTTTGCTCGCATGTCATGACCATTTCTTGATGCGAATCCGATGCAAGGAAACTGAAATTCGCACATAGCGTGTTTATAGTGCGGTGAAAATACATTTCGGTTTTTTGGATAGGAATTATGGGATTTGTGAAATTTTAAAGACACGCAGAATTTTTTTTTTTTTTTTTTCTAAACATTTGGAAAAATATTGAGATACTTCAGAATTTTCCTATGTTTGACCCATAAGTTTCAATCACATTTGACAACGCTGAGAATGCCGAGTAATATATGCTTGTGAACCTCCGCCTCTTTCTTTATTCAGTGGAAGCTTTGGGAGCAAAACCTTTATTCAAGATTTGGCTTTCAAATTCAAAGTTTCTCGAGTATTCGCTATCATCCGAACGACGAGTTCGGATGCCATACTTTCAAGTGTTTCCATTCTCCCTGGTTCAATTTTCAGCGAATTCATCAAATTCATGGGTCAATATACAATATTCGTTAAAACGCATGTGTCATACATATTTAGAGCTACCTTTACCAACAGCACAATACACTGGAAAAAAAACACATTGGATCTAGAGTCCAGACTCTTGAAAACATTGACAAGAAAAAATACTCTTGATTCAATCGGATTTTTGCTTGAATCAAAACGGAATCCGCTTAAATTAAGAGGCTTGGTTCTTGATTTAAGCTAGATTCTGATTGAATCAAGAGTACTTTTTCTTGTCGATGTTTTTAAGAGTCTGGACTCAAGATCCAATGTGTTTTTTTTTCCAGTGTAGATTTACAACCAAACCTATGCTATCATTGCTGTGGTCCTAATGTATATCAAACAAGACCACAACCGAACCATTCCAAGTCAAAAAGATTCGTTTAATGTATCGAATGAGGGCCACCTTGAGGGTGATGTAGGGGAGGGGGGAAGGGGGGGGGGTTCTCCAGAGAAGTATAAAACATAGAGTCATTTTTGAAAATTTAATGGACTCTGAAAAAAATGTTGTCGGAAAATCTGCGTATTGAAATATTTGTTGGTGCGTAGAGTACTTGTTAGAAGGCTCGAAAAAATACACATGATGACCATCAGGCGCTGTAAAGTATTCGTGTTCGATTTTAACTTTACTCTGATGCTTTTTTTTAAGGAGTAATCGGCTGGTTTTGGTGCGTCTCGTCTTGAATGAAATAGAGATCAGTTCTTAAGCAAAGTTATCAGTGTAAGAATAAGAGAAAGAAAATTTAAATCTACAAGTCATTTTACGTTCCTTTTTTATGAACTTTTGTGGCGTGAATGAGCCGTTCAAGCACTTAAACTCCTAATTTCAAACCAATGCATATTATCAAGTATACATTTTCATGAACAAGCTTGGAGAAAACAATGATGTATGTTAATGGATGCCACAATAAAAATCGATTTATCTAGCTTGTCTGTTCTACAAATAGTTTTGCATGCAGTGCAAGGGTTGACGAGGATCAAGAAAACATTTCATACTGTTTTTTGAAATGAGCAAAACATCTGAAAATTACCTCCGAAGAAAAGAACTTTATTTCTTTCAGATGTGGAGGAAGCAACTGGAGGGATAAATTGTACGTCGAGGTTTTTTGATTTATCGTGTGACAAATACAAAAGTCGACCTCGCATTACACGAGGAAGAAAAAATGAAAACAAATTAATATATCGAATCGATGCGGCGCAGGTATGGAACAGGCTGCTGACCTAAAAACCTCCCCAAAATGCCACTAAGAGGAGTTTACGACACATTGAAAATTTGGCAGGGCCGTTAAAAACCTTGCCTGAAGGTAAATCTTCCGACGAAATGTAATCATTGATTCTTCCTCTGAACGGAGGCCTGAAAAGGGAATGAAGAATCGAAGGGGATGAAAGAGGACGTATATTTCAAAATGTAAACTTGGGCTCTCTTTGCGTAATTTCCTCTCCAGCTTTAAATACTCCGTCGTCGAGTGCCGGGGGGTTCGAGCCTCCTCTCAACTTTGGCTCTAAATAGATTGGATGAGAGGTGCGTTCGGGAGAGGGTTGTATTTCAAAATTCGTTCTTCCGAAGACAGAGATTGCCTGTTTTCAAAGCCAGTCATACCACCTTTTAATCACATCCGAGAGGTGAACTTGGTTTCCATCAGAATCAAGTTTGTTTTGAGATCTTTTCTCTTTCGAGCCGCCGCGCCATTCAGATCGCTTGCAGGAAAAAATAACGTCGATTGCAATTTTATTTGAAAAAAATGATGGCTCGATAATACTTCTGCTCTGATCCTCAACCAGTACTGTAACTCTACGTCAGATTACATTTTTTATACGGTTCTCATTGTACACAGGAAAAAAACCACATTGGATCTAGATTCCAGACTCTTGAAAACATTGACAAGAAAAAATACTCTTGATTCAATCAGATTTCTGCTTAAATCAATAGAAAATCCGCTCAAATTAAGAGGCTTGGTTCTTGATTTAAGCAAAAGTCCGATTGAATCAAGAGTATTTTTTCTTGTCGATGTTTTTAAGAGTCTGGACTCTAGATCCAATGTGTTTTTATTCCAGTGTATCCGTAATCCATGAAATAGAGAGGAAAATCAAAAACTATTAAGTGTTTATACCCGTTTTTAAGATTGCGTATGGTGTTTCTCACTTTAAATGACCACTCACTTAGTCAGGGTTGCTACAGTCAGGGAATGCCGGGAAAATCGAAAAATATGAGGGAAAATGACAATAATGTCAGTGAAAGTTTGTTAAGTTGTTCAGATTTGCTTTCTAGAATGGGTTTGAGGTTTTGAACAAGAAATTTTGCCTGAAAACCATTTTCAATAATGTTTCCTTAACCACGCGTCACATCTATAATTGTCAGGGAAATGTTAGGGAATTTCATTCTCTAGATTCTCTGGCAACCCTGACTTAATGTAATTTTCATCGAGAGATTTTCTCTACATCGTGGCTTTATTCCCCACACAAGAATTGCTATTCTTAGGCCGCTCGATTCCAGCAATCGAGAGCAACAGTTCCAGAATCTCGGCAACCTCCCGTGGTTTTTCTTAGATTTTGGATTCCCATTCTCCGTATGCACATTATAAAACCCCCAGATCCTTTGAATAGGGGCACAACGTGAGAGTCTTTAAATAATGACCGGAAATTTGTTTTATTATCCATACCCACTTGTAATTTCGCTGGAGGTTCGAGGATCCACACACGGTCATTTCACGTTCAAAGGCCCCCGAGGCGGGTTTCCTCGAGCCGCCAACCAATATGTGAAGTGCGTTATTGGAAAATTGAACGTAGCCGAAATTGCCATAAAGGGCTCGGCGGCGGAGCGGAGAAGCGGCGAGCGGTAACCAGCCTAATCCGACGGGAGCCTGCCGGAGTGCCGGATGCACCCCGCATTGCTCGAGCTTCAAAGGCGCTGCCTTTTGTTCGCGCCCGTCTTCTTCGGGTCGTGGCCCGTGCGGAATTTGCCCCCTCTTGCCCCCCGCCCTGCCCCCGCTCCCCATCGGGACTTATTCATAATGATAGATGACTGGAGTAGATGCGCAAATATATCTACTAATTGTATCATCCCTTTCCGCTAATGTAAACTTATCACTCATTCTCCGCGGCTCCGCGCGCGCCACGCCTTTCCCGCGCCCTCGTCGAGGGATCCTCCCAAACAGTGGCGTGGCGTGAATTGCGATGTATCGATTGTTATGCCGTTTAACCCTATCGTAAAGAATCGATTGTTCAGGTGTTCGCTGCGAGCACCCTGTTTATCGATCCTTTCCCATATGGTTAAATGACTGCAGAGGAATCGATACATCGCAATTCACGCCACGCTACTACTCCCAAATCGAAAATTTCATCATACTCGAAGGCTCTCCCAGTCCGTGGTGTGGCAACCGGGACCGTGTAATCTTTTATTCGCGTTCCGAGGGAGGCCACTCAAATTATTATCCATGACGGGGCAACTTCGAGAGCTTTGAGGGGTTGACTCGCCCCCCGAATCATTTTCCGATCACCTTAATAGATGACCGCATCGCGGTGCTGCTAAAATCCCCGGGATAAAGGAAGGGTGTAATTAATTCCACAAATATCCCCTCCGCTCGCTCACTCGCTCACATAGGTGGGCTTTTTCAGGTGGGGATGTGTGTTCTTTTTGTCGATTATAATTATGTCGATGATACGAGTTCGAAATATGGGTTTCGCACACGGAGAACATTGAGTCAGCACAAATGTTTAAACTTTCTTACTTGCGCACGGAAATGGAATCCGCGCGCAAGTGAGTGCAGGTTTAAAAATTGGTTTTGTGTGTCGGTACCGCCACAGCGCACCTTCAAGTAGAACGGTATTTGTCGATACCATATGCATATCCTTAACCAAGAGATACTCTTAGTACCGCTGAAATGACTTATATCTATTGCACTTCTCCTGTGGTCTTTAATTGAATTCATGCATTTTTCGTTTTAATTGGTGTATGACGAAATGTGTATACAATAAAAATTCTTACTCTGCATTTTATTTTGTTACTCAAAATTTTTTGGAAAAAAATGATCCATTATTAATTTTTTGTTACATCAACACATTTGACACAAAATAGTTTCTTATTATTATGTACAATCATAGATACATCGCAAAAAAGCATAAGTGGTATTCAAAAGAACTACTTTATTATCAGTGACCGAAAAGTATTAAAATAAAAAATGGTTACTGGGGGAAAGGGGGTGGTTGGAAGTGAACCCTATGTAAGGCAGCTCGATCGACCCATGTGAACAAGATCTCATAGCGCAAGGGACCGCTGCCGGTGGCATCGGAGCGTGGACACAGAACAACTAATAACGTTAACACGTCTGCTAAGTTGGTTACTGCGTCGCTCACACTGATAACGACAAACCACACAAATCAGAATGATACACCTACACCGCCGTCGTAAAGAAGAGAGGCGCAAGTCAATTACAGTGCTTCGGTTACCGTCCGTATACAACATTTTTTTGCGAAAAAACGCGCGCATTCCTTCCTCCAGCTCACTCGGTGCGTTTTATCTCGCATCTTCCAGAACTCACCGTCAAATTATTACTGGAGGAATACCGATGGTTTTCTCCTCAAAAAATACAGTGTGGGAGGAGGGTCTGAAACACTGCGCACTGAGTTACGTTTCTCTTACTCAGGACGGTTATCACGGACTCAGAGCCCCGAACCCCGGAACCCCCCCCCCCCCCCCCGCCGTAGAGCTCCTTCTGCTCGAAAACCACGCGCCAACCCGAGTGGAATCGGCGCACGGTGGATAGAGTCAATGAAAGAGGTCGGACATGAAATTTTTGACTAAAACTGCAAGTTTTCATGTTTATTTCGTCACATTTTAAATTTCAAGGGATGTCCATGGAAGAAAATTTCACGAGGAAACCAATGAGACGACTTTTAGAACTTCAAAAATTTGTATAAACGGAGTTATGAGCTCTCAAAGTTTCCAAATTTTGTCCGACTTCTCTTATCGACTCGGCCCACTGCGGGGCGTATCTGTTGCACCGGCATCAAAACGCTCGGCTCACATGACTTGGAAGTTTGGAAGTCAAGTTCCTCGTCCGAACTACTGACTCTTCACCGCATCGTGCTTTCACGAATCGCGGCGTCGGAGGTGGGCTAGTTCTCAAGATTGCGGTGCTCAGGGGTACGGGTCAGGGGCGTGGTGTGTTTTGCGATACATCGATGGAGCTGCCATTTGAACCTATAGAAAATGATCGATTGACAGTGTGTTCGCTACGAACACTATTAATAATCGATTCTTAAGCCACAGCTACAGGGAAGGAACAGGTAGAGTACCTATATTGAGAGAGTATGGCCACTGGCCCCACACTGAGAAAAAACTATGGCTTATAAACCTATTAGAGGTAAATATGGAACACCACTAATAGTAGTACCTCTACATATAATAATAGCACATATACCTTAGTTATGGTACGGGTACCTTAATTAGGTACAGAGACCTTAGTATGGTTTCACAGACCGAGAATCATTAGTTTATTTACGACTATTATAGGTGTTCCATATTTACCTCTAATAGGTTTATAAACCATAGTTTTTTCTCAGTGCATGGAGAGGCTTAGGACCCAAAAATGGCGGTGCTTTGTTTTGGTTTTTGTGGATGGGAGGAGGGGGGTCATTGCCAACTTTTGACGGTTATCACCAACCGCACTTGCTGCCAACCTTACTCCATGTAAGATAATTTTTCTCAAAAATTGCACACGATTAGCCATTGAAATATGTAAAGAAGTCGCAATAGTGCATTTGGGTTTTCTTGTTACGGTAAGCAAAGAAAACTACATTTTGAGTCATTTTGCATTACATTAATTTATGGCTTCCGCCATTTTTGGGTCCTAAGGGCTCCATTCAGCCTAAAATGGCTGAGCCAATCAGAGGTGGTAACACCAGTGGCCATACTCTCTCAATATAGGTACTCTAGGAACAGGGAACCATCGATAATCGATCATTGATGCCTCGCCATTGGTGTGGTTGAGTCTTCGAGGGTTGTCTCTTCTCATGTCTCAGTGGGTCTGTGAACAAGGTATGAATGCTAAAAGAAACTATGTGCATACACATTAAAACAAGAAAAGAAAAAAAGCAATTATAACCGACATTTTGAGTTAATATGGGAAATAGAACGCAAAGTAACATAACCGTGCGTCTAGAATTTTTCAGTTGCATGCAGTTTAGCACATGCAAAAGTGGAAGAAGCGTACGAATTTGACTGACACCGATTCGATCGACAAAACGTTAAAGAACCGGTGTCGATTAGCTCGACATAAATCGATCGAAAATTATATGTGAACCGATCGACGTGATTCGATCGACTCACGGGTTTGTTGCTTGATTCACGGGTCTCTCAATCGATTCACGGTTGTCGATCGAATCACGTCGATTGGATCATGTTTTTATCTTTCGATCAATCCATGTCGATCGAATCGACACAATGTTTCAGTAATTTGTCGATCGAACCGGTGTTCACACTTTTAATTTTCGAGCGATTCATGTCGAGCAAATCCACACCCTCCAAAATAAAATATTTGATTAAATTCTTCAAATATGTTGGTTCGTGAAAATGTTCGAATGTCAATTTACACAAGACGAATGTCCTTAAAAAAATCAGAAAAATCCGAAACGAGATACTTGTATACACCCTGGAGAAGTGGAAAGAAGAAGAGAAATGTCTTCACCTCTTTCGTGAAGAAGAAAGGAGCTTCAAAACGGAGGGTCAGAAACTTCTGGATCCTCTTGTGGGTGTGTTGTCTGCGAAGTTAGAGGATTAATTTTTTCTCAGAACCAGGCGGCAACGAGTGGCATAACTAAAGGCCTTAATCCGTTTACTGTGACATCATATCATCGGTCTGTCACCTCTTTAGCGGGATCAAGTTATCAGATTGGAATTATAATTGCTTGTTAAATTAGAATTGGTAATTGATTCGCCCGGGGCTGCACCCTCCGACTCGGCGAGCAAGAACAACGTATATCCAATGGAAACATCATCGAGATACGCGGTTATGCCGAGCGGAGCCTGTTGTATATCGAAAGGGGCTCCGACTCGGATTCCCCAGATCGATCGTTCAAGAGCTCTTTTAGATTATTTGTTCCCCCTCGCGTCGCTATTATCGTCGCTCCCCTGACGTAAAGGCGTATCTCGATTTTCGCATGAGCCCCAGAAAGCATGGGCTTATATGTGAATTAGGGCTCACGTGGATTTCGAGGTACGTCCTTACGTCGGAGGAGTGACGTTATGGAGTATTACTCGCAATCAACGCTCATCCCTCTCACCAATTATGCATGATTTTTTTTCCCTCTTCGTTTCGCCATGAACTGAATTCGACATTCGATGAAGTTGTTCGTGTGATTTGCATTTTTGTCAATTGTTTTTACCGTAACACGGCCCTTCAATGAGTTTACATAAAAGGTAGCGTTTTTCGCGACGCTACGGGGAGACACGGATAAAAGCAAAAAATGCGGATAAAACAAGCTTTCTCCCCTTTTTTTTCTGAGGGTTTTTTTTTTGAAACGGCAATGATTCATTTATTGTTTCTAAAAAAACTTGAAACTTACGTCTTGCATTTGCATTTTTACTATCGTTTTTCTGACAATTGATTTTGTAAAATTTCATGTGGATCAGCTCGAGACGAATTCTTCGTAACTCTTGAAAATGCGTGACTATTTTTTCATTTTCTCTCTTTCTTTTTTTCGTTCCTCTACGGAAACGAATGACTCGAGTTCAGTAGAAAATAACCTAGTCATTTTAAGGTCGATCCAATGGAAAGATAACTCCTCCATAATCCATGTTACAGATAAAGTTCTACTACTGTTTCCCCGCAGATAAACCCAAAACCACCCCTTATTAATTTTTCTCGAAAACTGACTTGATTCCTTTTCGTTTGATTCAATCCAGAAAAATGTAACGTTGACGGGGTAACGTAAATTGGTAACTTACAGCGTAACGTAATTTTTGATAAATTTACACCGAAAATTTAAAAATACCGCGGAGGACTCTTCCAAAATGTTAAATTCTCAACTTAGTCCTACGCAGTTAGAGATCATCTCAACAACGCTGTATAAATTCGCACAATTCGTACTCGAGGGCACGCACAGTAGTTCCCCCAACGGAGGAATGTTCAGGCATGCATGCACTAGAGTTAGCTCGCGCAGTGCAAAGAATAAAATGTACATCCCTCGTCCGTTGACTATCGCCGAACTTCATCGTAGGGGGTGAGGCACGAGGGAGGGGGTCGGGAGGGTCGAGAGGTCTGCAACCGGAAACCGCTCTGTTTCCGAGGCCAAATTTATACCCTTTATGACCATCAAAATCCATTGCTTCGACCGAGTTTAGTTTTAAAAATTTCCTGTTTTGGATTTACATATGGTTGGCGCATGTTTATATGGTTCTTAAAACTTCCTACAGACTTTTTCCTCCGCGCGGTCCGCGGGTTTTTATGCGATATTTATACGCTGCACCCCCAAGAACGACTTCCTCGATAATAAAGGACACTTTATACGGCGCGTCGCTGCCTTTTCCGATGTGCCTTTGAGCAACGTTGCCGTTTCTCAGGGAAATACCCCTATTTTCACTGTTAGAGGCAGTTCGTATCTTACTACATTGCGAACTTTAAAGGAATATTTTCTCTTTACCAAAGCCTCTTCAAAAGGAGTGAAGAAGATCTCGAATAACGATAAGCCTTATCAAAAATCAATTTTATTTTAAAAAAATCGCTACTATCTTATACAAGAGGGAAATTTTGCGTGAAAATTGGCAGCTGTGTTTGAGCACGTGGTCTGGGGTCTCTCAAAGGCTCCACTCCTATGTTTGCGAAGGAAATATGAGATGTCAGTGGAAGTGCGGCGAGACGGAAGCGAGTGAGGGCATTCAATGCTCAGATATTTGGATATGTCGATAACGTTTCCGTGAAGTGACTTTTGTCGTGATTGTAGGATATTATTTTCATCCTCGATGTAACGGATCAAAGATGAATAGCCTTGAATCATTTTTTGAACAATATGAATAGACAGAAAGTTTCGGCAACAGGTGTCAAAGATACCTGTAGCTGCAGAGTCATGCAGCTTTGATTTTTCATGATGAAACAAATAACCACATATATATGAGTATAAATTAATTAAAAAAACTAAATTCTTATAATATTTCAATACAAGCACCTTTAGATAAATTTAAGAACCAACCTTTTTTAAAAATTAAAAATCAGATGACTAACAAGAACATAGCGTAACTAACAGTAACATATGATTCATGAATGTAATTGCAAGTAGAAAATCTTGTGTATGAGTATTAGCCAATCATATAAATGGAATCTGATGGAAAAAGTGATCATTTGCCGGGTCGATCTTCCTCGCATCGATCGAAGTCATCATCAAGACATCATTTCTGAATGAGCAAAGAATTTTAACTTTCCTTTTTTAAAAGTTAGCCACCCCATCAAAAAGAAATCAATTTTGGAAATTAAACGTTACGCCTTTTTTTATGTAAGCAAGTAGAAATTGCCACAATTTCACGAAAATAAAAAAGTGGATTCTCACAACGGTGTCGACAGTTAAGTATGCAGAGCTTTTAACCTCTACATTTTGAAATATTAGCACTTCTTACGCTAACGTAGGTCAGTTTTCCAGTGTTTAAAGCCCGTTTTCAGGACCTTTCCATTTTCAAACGCAACCGAGGTCGAGAAGTTGCTCGCTACATTCTTCATAACTTTAAATAAAGAGATCATACTTTACAGGGAAGAATCATCCTTTTATCAGGCGAATCAACACTCAGATCTTCATGTTTGTGAGTTGATAATAATTGGTGGTTGAATTCTGCATTCGCTCCCGTTCAAGCTGGGCATTTTCACCATTTACTCGCCACTAGTTCACTTGTGAACGGATCTGTAGGATTTAAATTTTACCTGTCATCGCACCGCAAAGTTGAGTTCTCATCTTACATCCTATAATTAAGATCCAAATATTTATCACAAATATCTATACTTTATTTAGCATGTATACATATGTATATATTTTGCACCAATTATCTCAATCGTAATGTACAGCACCTGTACATTCTGTAATCTAGATAGGGCCGGTGTCGTACCAGCCTACCCATTATTGTAAAAGTAGTTCTTAGTTCCTAGTTATAAGAAATAGAGTTAATACCATGTAGTCCTCTATTCTTTCAATAAAGAAAAAAAAAAAAAAAAAAAAAAAAAAAAAAAAAAAAAAAATCTTACATCCACTGCTTATTTCTTAACTGTCCTCCCCCTCAAATCTCTAAGGATTCCTTTTCGACACCCTTTTTTCCATTTTAAAATGGAGACTCCATGATTTGATCACATCCATACTTAGGGATCTCTTTCACAAAAAACGCAGGTTTTTTCCAGGTCCGCACCGTCCTGAAATATATGAAGACGAGTCCCTTCTTTCTCCTCGAACCGAGTGAAAAACCCGAGTTTTTCACGTTCGTTGACTTTTGCCAAAGCAACGTGTTTTTCCTCCAGTGAATACCGGTGGAATTGAACAGCGCCGCCCGATTTCAATCGAATCCACACTTTCAAATATATTTTGAAGAAACTTTCGAGGAATTCCGCAAAATTTGACAAGCTCGGAAAGCAGGTGAGCGCGCGCCGTTCAATTCAGGAGGGAGTCTTGGGGATTGTTCGAACACACATCGGCGTCGCTATCAAATCGCTCGTGAAAATCCGGACTATCCGTGCGATTAGAAGGCGTTTCGAGCACCATGTCGCATTTCCGAACATCGGAAACTTAAACTCGGTTGATCAAAGCTCCGTGACGCGCCGCCTCAACTTCGGGCTCCCTCTTGTCTCTTTTCTTTGATAATCTGTTTGAACAATGAACAGGTCCCCCAAGTTCTTTATGAGTTTGTAGAACATTATTGCGTAAAACCGGTGGGTCGGGCCCTTTTCGGGGTGTGCGCGCCTCGCCGCGGGGTTGTTTGCTCTAGACGCATGGCACTCAATATCGGAGTATATTAAAAATACGGTAGCAAATAGAGATCCTTTATTATCGTGAAACAACTGTGTTTAATCGGCCCGATCAGGGGAGAGCTCACCCACGCCCCCTCCTCGAAATATCTTGTTGAACCTTCGGGCATGAACTTCCAGGAAAGGTGGTTGTCGTATACAGGTCTTCTCTTAACGTCGCGAGTTCTCGAGCCGTAAAATTCGAGGAAAAGCCGAACCGCCTTAACTTCCATCTCTGAATCCATTCTTTTTTAAAGTATGCATAGGGAATTTTCCGGGAATTTCACGGAAACTTTAAAAAAGGAGCATAAACATGTTCGTACGTATGTACAAAGCATTAGCTCACGCGTTGAAGATTCATTGCGGAGACCTGTGCGAAGATCCTTTTCTTATTCCCAGCTTTTAACTTTCATAGAAAACTTTGATCCGCCAGTGGTCAATTTTTGCGCAATTATTGCTTTCTTATCGGTCGCGTTTTTTTTAAAAGAAAAAAAAAATAAATAGATAAAATAACACAACTTATGCTGTTTTAGCTGAATCAGCGAGTTCATTTATAAATCCGACCCGTGAGGAAAACTCAATTCTTTCAAAATTTTCTCCATGAGAGAAATATCACTCCGCTTCAGAAATTTTTGGTGGAATGACGCCACTGATATATAATAAAATTTTCTCCATGAGAGAAATATCACTCCGCTTCAGAAATTTTTGGTGGAATGACGCCACTGATCAAACTTTTCATCAAAGATATTATGAAATTTCGATACGTTTCGTCTTATTGAAAGCCACGCATATGTGAATGGGGGAAAAAGGGACGCGTGTCCTGACACAATTTGTCCGAATCGCCGAGCACGTGTCCACCCAACTTTAAATGGACATTGATGCAGGAAGGGGGCCCTGTCGCGTGTCTCACCGAAAGAAGAATATCCTTTTTTATCAATCTTTGAGGAGAGAAACCTTCTCGTTTCCATCTGTACATGCACCGCACAAATCCTCCTTTGCAGGCTGGCGGACCGAATCGTTATTCCCAAAAATAGGACGGTAATCTTTGCAAATTGTAGGGTTGACCTTTAAAGTCTACAAATTCTTGAAGAATGATTCAAGAAAAAAGCTGCAATGAATTTATCACTTTGTGTTCCCTAAAAACGAAGAAAAAGTATTAAATAGCATTAAAATTCAAATAGTCACTCTTACAACGCTCATAGTAGGTTTCAGGCACCACCTATTTTACAGGATGTAGGTTCATTGATATTTTTGCAGTAACATAAATTTCGGTCCTTGTATAAAACTGCTGCATGTCATTGGTACCGAACTGTTTGCTAGCCTTCAAATAACATCGTAACAACGAAAACGATTTTAAAAGCAGTTGGACCCAGAATCCACTATAAGCATCGTATTAGCAAATATTACTTTTTCTACGTACATTTGAGAATGATTAAAGAAATTCGGTGGACAATTTGTTCGGTCCTCAATTAAAACCTTCTATTGCAAAGAGTCAAAATTGAAACAACTTCAATTAAGTAAGACCATTAATTTTTCGGACAGAAGTGCCGAGGTGTACTGAAAGTACCCACCCGAATGATTTTGTTTCAACATGAACTTGACTTTCCTTTGCAAATTGGCTACATGCAATTTGTTTTTTTTTCGCAAATCGTTAAATATTTTAAACATTTAAATACTAAATTCGATTATTACTATGTTTCAGGCAATTTGGTTGTACTATGGAGGCGAGGCAACTCAGTTTTGACAGCGAAAAATATTATGGTGACCCGGGATTCCAGGTTTCGGCTAGTTGACGGCCTTAACCTGGAAATTAGTGCTATAATGCCCCAAGACGCAGGGGATTATGTTTGTCAAATCAGTGATATTGAAAACAAGGTCCAAACGCACACCGTTGAAGTTCTCGGTAAGTCGATTTCTTTTTATCAGTTTTATCATAATTTGTAAATAGCAGTAACGACCAATCGCCGATTGATTTATAAAAATGCGACTGTTGTGTTTGCTTCTCAATCCACACAGAACTATTCAGGCAATATCAGATCATTTGCGCACATTTTTTAATGCATTTGATTTAATGTTGGGTCATCATTCAGAAGGGTGAATTTTATTTATAACGGCGTTATGGAGTTCATATTTAATGAGTATTTGTCAAACGCTTTTTTAAACGATTGATTAGTCAGTATTACCATCAAAAGTCTAACCTCTATAATTCTATATTCATTTAGTATTTTATAAATACCTCGCAAGTACTTTTTAATATTTTTTTTTAATATCTCCTACATATTTACATTCAAATAATCGTTTCGATGATGCGTTCCTAGAAACTCGTTCACTTTAAAAGGATGGTATAACCTAAAAATACTCTCTCTTAATTAGGGTAGGGCTAGATATTGCAAAACCGCTCAAACGAATGCAAATATCGCACACTAACCTGCAAATAAGTGATGATGAGTACGATGCCCCTTCATCCAAATGGTTATGTAAAAACAGAGCCTACGCGTCTAATTAGAGGCATAACCTGGGAATTCATCCACCGAGGCGAGCATTTGGCAGAGGTTTTCAACAAGGTTAACCGAGCAACCGTAGAAAGACTTCCGATGGAATCATTATTTTTAATTCACGCTTCCAGACGTGGTTGCGACGCCTTGATCTCAATTATTCATGAATTTCCATGTTTATTTTCATCGGCGGGAAGTTCGACGATTAATTTTGGCGATTTGTCAACGAGGCTCACGAGCTCTTGCCTCGGCAAGTTTCCGGCACCACCTTGCTTCTCTTCCGCCCAGGAATAATTACCAGCGGTGTGGCGTACTGTACGGTGTATCGATTGGTCTAGTATCTAAAACTATGTAAAGTATCGATAAAAAGGGTGTTCTCGACAGACACCTTAATAATCGATTCTTTACCAAGGCTTCAAATAGGGAAAGGTCGATAATCGATCATTCATGCTTCACCACTGTTAATTAACATAACGGATTCAGCTGCCTGAAATTCGTCCACTGATTTATTAAGAAAGCGCTTGACTTCACGTACATACAGGGTTATTCAAAAGTCACGCACCACTAGCCATGAGGAGGGTGGCCATTTGAAATTGTTGAGTTGCACCCCGCCCTTCTCCCTCTGAGGGGCTCAAAAACTGGAAAGTACCTAAAAAGTTTCCCTTTCGATCTGAGGAAAAACGTCACAAACCGCATATCGATATCTAAATTAGAACTACAGTTATGGCCAGTGGTGCATGACTTTTGAATAACCCTGTATAGTTTTGTTTCTACGAGAACTCGGGCTTAAATGCAGAAGTGGCATGGTAACTATACTAAGTTTTGGCAAACCCTAAACCATAAAATCATTACATCGCCGAAGGAATCATATCGCAATCCATTTCATGATGTCTTTATTGAAAAAGGCGGGGTAGTAAAATGAGTGAATGGACATTGAGATGATCTGCGCTGATGGAAATGCTTGGTAAAAAAAGGGTACCCTACATCCGGTCCAAATTTCGCCTTTTCAGGAAATAAACATTATTGTAAGTCGGCCAATTATAATAAAAAAAAGGGGGAACAAATTTTTTTTAAAAAAAAAAACCTCCGAAATCGTACGCGTTACGAGTCGAGGAAATTTTTTCTGTTAATATTTATGTCGATGACTAAAGTGTGAAACCACGTATCTTCAAATGATTCAAAATTTTCGTTCTTATTTTGTGTTTTGGAAGAGGAACAGTCATCTGTAAAGCCTCGAATTCATACGGAATATTCTGCTAACGTAGAGGAAAAATCAGAGAAGTTTTCAAGAAATTACGTTAACTACTTTTCCCAGAAAAAATATGCTTTAACAGGGAACCTAAAACGTCACAAACGGAGATACGTGATTACGCACTTTGGCCATCGATGTATACCACTCTATAGACTTCCGGTTGAAAAATCGTGAGACGCTCTATCAAAATGATCGTCTTTGATATTCGTGCGATGCAGCTTCGACCCAAAGTTTCATTAAGAAGCTTGCGTCAATCTCGCGTCCGTGGAGAATTGGTCGTCCCTTGTGACTCATTTCCTTACATTGCAGCAATATTCCAATATTCGACTGCGCGTTGAGTGCTTAATGTGGTGCTACGTGACCTCTTATTCCAATGATCGAAATTATCCCTGGGGTCGAGGATCCCACCGACTATCAAGTCATGAAGACTTTGAGTAGTGCTTCCTGCGAGATGAAACTGAAACAAAAGCTTTGTTATCGCTTCGAAATCAATGAATGATTCGCAATTCCAAATGATATAATTATACATATTCACCTCTCACTGCAACTTTGGTACTTTCATTTGGAAGCTTTTGTGTTTTGTGTAGTGCAAAGTTCATCTTGTGAAATTAAACATGCACACCTTTTTTCTTGATGACATCTCAAGTGACCCAGCTGTATATACCCCCCAAGATTCAAATCTTTAGTTTAATTAGGTGAAAAGTTAGGGGGGGAGGGAACGTTACGCACACCCTGTATATGATTTCGTGTGCAATCTGCAACTTTCGCACGGGATGAATATTATTGCAAACGGCTTTGGAATCAGTGTAAAATTTGAAGTCAAAATTGCGCGCGAATGAATGAATCCCGTTAGTCTAAACATTCCAAGACTCGCTGCAAATCCTGAGGTTAAATATTCTCTAAAGGGAGTGCCATCATGGGGTTGAATATGAATACATTCAGGTGAATACGTGCTGGGTTTTTTATCTTTTTAGCCGAAACTTTATTTTTTTATGTTTGAAGATGAAGATGAATGCTTACTCCAAACTTACTCGCTGCGTCAAACGACGAAGAGCACACTCTGTGCGTCCTTCCACCCGGTTGCGTTGCGTGCTTTGCGATATATCGATTGATCTGCCACTCAAACCTATGGTAAAGGATCGATAAACAGGGTGTTTGAAATAATCGATTCTTTACCACAGCTTCAAATGGGGAAATATCGATAATCGATCATTGGCGCTTCGCTACTGTTTCCACCTCTTCAATGCGGCAGTAAATTTGCACTTACTTATCGGAAAGCAATACTGCACGGAAACGTCGAAATGGCCTGACTACGGGCGATTTGTCTCCGTGAAGTTGGGGAGGGGTGCGTCTCAGTATCCGATCGGTAAGCTGTGCCGTGGTAAATGAGGTTAATAAAAATTGTTTAAAGGGATCGCTCGTCGAAATCCCTCCGGGAACGTATGCTGTACATAATAAACGATAGTTGCACACTTGAGGGACACGGAAACGAACGCGAGACAATAGAGAAGGGAGTGCGTCACTTCCGCGCTTACGGAGAAAAGGGCCCGAAAATTGGAATGCAGGGGCTCGAAAGCGGGAGGGGAGGGGGGTCTTCGAAGGTTGAGCATGCGGGGAATTGCGACGCCCACTCCTACATGCTCCTCTACTCGATGTACGCGTCCCTTTAAATATCTTCACCTCGATACACGGTCCATATGGGCCCTAATATGAAGGAAATTGAATAAATATGTCCGGATCTGTGGCCTTATCTCGCGAAAATCAAAATTTCAGTCATTGTCACTTTTGCATAGAGTAAAAAAAACCTGGACATTTCGGGTCAACTGTGACTCTGAAAGCTCCAAAATTGAAGGAGATATCACGGGGAAAAAAAAGTAACACAATCCCAAATATACCCCTCGTTGATTTTGGCGCCAGATATATAAGAGTAGTCGCTCTAGGCAAAGGTATGGTTGAGTCTACCGAAAGTTTGATTGGATCAAATATACTTACAACTACTCTTATATCTGGCGTCAAAATCAGCCAGGAGTATAGCTGGGATTGTGATACTATTTTTTCAGTGCACGTTCTGAAATTCCGGGACGAAAATTCTTAAGGTTGATTGATGCTCAAAATCTAGTTCCCTCACAAGACTACAAATGAATTTCACGACTTTTTTTAAGCATTCAAAATTTTTCTCGGTTCGCAATTCCGACCGTTGAAATAGTTTTTTTTTTTTTTTTTTTTTTTTTTTTTTTTTTTTTTTTTTTTAAAGCGTTTCAGAAACGACCAACAAGATTCTGTGTAGCGGTCGGCAACCTCGGTTCAAATGTGATTGGAGTTGGAAACACGTGCGTGGTTATAGGAGTGCGCAGCGGTGGGGGGTGGGGGGTGGAGGAGGGAGGGAAAAAAAACGTGAGGTTAGGAGTCATCATTATAGTGAGGATATCTTCGGAGAGGGAGACGCATGGGCTACAATCCACTCGGGCGCTCGGCGCTCGACGAGGGCTAATCCCTCTCCGGTTTCAAAACTTCTTACCGCCAAAATTGGCTCATCCGGGGCGAAATTCGTTTAAAACTCTCCTCGTTTGTTCCTCTTTCGGCTGCGCTCTTTTCCGGTTCCTTGACCGTTGGCTCACTTGTCCGCGCTACTTCTAAACAGCTCTCCGTAAAAAAAAAAATTGAACTCCACCTGGGGACTATTTGTCACTTTTTTTGAAAATGGGTCTGTTGCGCTGGTGATAGAATCGTGTTTTGATGAGTAATTCATGTAGATTAGCTATAAATAATAAGATCTATGCAAACAGCAACTTTCTACGTTGAATATTAATCGAGATATCGCGCCTTGGAAAACTCGACCTATGACGTCATCCACCGCGGCAGTTACGCATGTTATGCACTACCGCGGTGGATAACGTCAAAAACTCGACTTTTCAAAGGACGATATCTTGGTTAATATTCAACTTACAAAGTTGCTACTTGGACAGATCTTTTTATTTTTAGCTAATCTACAAAAATGAAGCATTAAAACACGATTCTGTTACCAGCGCAACTGACCCATTCAAAATTGCGTGTTTCAAAACCCAAAGCTTTGAACAACCCAGCGTAGTGTTTAAACAACGTTATGTTTAACAGTGTGATATTCAAAGAATACTCAATCGTATTGAATAGTACCTAGTAGGAAAAAGTAACAGTCTTCTTGTGTTTATATGGGCAGTAGAACAAAAAGTAACCTAAACATATGGCTCACGTAACGCACTAAAGTAACATAAACGTATGGTTCATTTTACGTAACGCACTGTTGCACGTACCGCTGCATGTCTCCCTTTGTGCGTCACGTAGAACTTGAACGGTCTAACGGTGACCATTTGGACCGCGTTGAGCAGAAAGGAACCGAGCAACATCAGTTACTGCTATTTAATCGGGCAATTCAATTTTTACCTGCAAACGGTCGTGCGGATTTTTGCGCAAATTTCATTGAATTTTCTGCTTAGTGCCAAGCAAATTCCTTTAAGTTTTCAAAGGAATCCGCAATACCGCTCTCTTCCAAAAGAGAAATTGCCCAGCTTAATTTGGCAGTAGTTGATGTGGCTTGGTTCCTTTCTGCTAAACGCGGTGAATTTTCAATTCGAATCTCCATCTGTGAACATCATATTGGAGCAAGCCTCATCCTCAGTGCCCCTTTGCACAGGCTTTCCGGCGTTAACCAGAGGCAGATCCAGCAATTTGGCAACACCGAATTTTCTCCATTTAAACCTATGCAAAATAATCGAATCTTATCGGAGCACCTGGCCCCTCTAAGAGTCGATTCATTTCAATAGGTTTAAATGCAGGAAATCAAGTGTTCCCAAATTGCTGAATCCGCTAATGGCGTCAACGTTCTGTTTTGATAGTTGGAGTTTCAGTCACTACAGTCACACTGAATTTTTTCCATTTAAACCTATGCTAAATAATCGATTCTTGTCGGACCTGGCCCCTCTAAGAATCGATTCATTTCAATAGGTTTAAGTGCAGGAAATCCGGTGTTGCCAAATTGCTGGATCCGCCAATGGCGTTAACGCTCTGTTTTGATAGTTGGAGTTTCAGTCACCACGTATCCCCGATCCGGTGCGATTCGAACGCCGACCATTTTGCATGATCACGTCCGCAGGTGACGGCCGCTTTCCGTTCGTATCTGATGAGGCATCATAGCTAGATGGGTGCCTAAAGGGCGATCATACAATGTCGCCGAGATATTTCACGCGGAAATCTGGTGACGTCTGTTATTGGTCGCGCATAAATTTAAGGCGCCTAATATGCCGCATGAAACACGGTGAGAACTCTGTCCGCGCTATTTACACGTGGAACGTGCGCCGTTGTCACGATAGGCCTCGCATCTGTTGTATGCAATCATCTGAATTCTCTCGCTGACAACGAGACTGATCACAGCCGGTTGGGAACTTCCAGGACTAGCCCCAGCTCAACGCATATGTGCATTATGATAAAGGACTTTTTACATAAGCACTGGAAAAAAAAAAACATATTGGATCCAGAGTCCAGACTCTTGAAAACATCGACAAGAAAAAATACTCTTGATTCGATCAGATTTAAGCTTAAATCAAAGGGAAATCAGCTCAAATTAAGAGGCTTGGTTCTTAATTTAAGCTAAAATCTTATTGAATCAAGAGTATTTTTTCTTGTCGATGTTTTTAAGAGTCTGGACTCTAGATCCGATGTGTTTTTTTTACAGCGTTTGTTAATTGACTAGTAAGGGATAAAATGACGTGCGAATTTCGATGGTAACTTTGAAAAAATTTGAAACCTACTCTCAAAGGGGCAATTAGATCATTTTGTCATATCATCTCCAATAATTGTTCCATTCATGAACTAAGGGTATCCTCGTGTTCAGTTCACTCAGTAGTTTCCACTTAGCCACGAAATTCATCAAATTTCAGACACCTGCAAATTCTCTATTTTAATGATTTTTTTCATTTAAAGTTTTTACACCGGACACTAAAATATTCCAAAATTCGGGAATTCGCTCACAGTCTGGTCACTCCAGAATCGACGAAGTTCTGCCCAGAAGCACCGGGAAACATAAACATGGAACACATCGCGTAGTCTCACGCGCGGAACTATGCTCAAAGGGTTTGTCGAATCGCGAACAAACAGACTGAACGAAACTCTCAACGCTCGACCGCGACCCACCACCGAAAATGCCCCGAATATTAAAGCTGACAGCCAGCATTGTATATGGATTTCGTCACCGTCGGCGTGCAAATCTTATCATCGGACTTGGCAATTGTTGAATTCAAATAAACCGTTTTGGACTGGGTGTTCGCTGTGAACGTTCAACAAATGCTTCCCTTTTTCTATCAAAAATTCTGTAATAATGGTCGTTTGAAATTCTGCGGGTGGCCCAGTGGAAGAATAAGTGATTTTTCCCATTAAAAGGTACAACATTCATCGCTGAACATCAGGATTAATGGAATCTAGACAAATCTTCTTCAACTAAAACTGATATTAAATTCTACAACGAAGCATGTATGCAGGTTATGCTTTCATTTACACACTGGAAAAGAATCACATTGGATCTAGAGTCCAGACTCTTGAAAACATTGACAAGAAAAAATGCTCTTGATTCAATCAGATTTTTGCTTGAATCAAAAGGAAATCCGCTCAAATTAAGAGGCTTGGTTCTTGATTTAAGCAAAAATCCGATTGAATCAAGAGTATTCTTTCTTGTCGATGTTTTTAAGAGTCTGGACTCTAGATCCAATGTGTTTTTTTTTTCCAGTGCAGTGCGTAATATGGCGACGGAAAGCAAGTGGTAAATTTCAACGAATTTATCGTTGATAAAGGAACTGAGAGGAATATAATTTTTCAGTTAGTATTGCTATTTAACCCGCGGATTCCCAAACCGGGTTAAATTGGGCCGAGGCTCTCTAAAAACACGTGTCCCGCGCTTTGCATGGGACCAATGCGCACAAGCTTTAGATGTATGTCTACAAGTACATCTTAAAATAGAATGAAACCTAACTTTAAAAAAAAAACAAAAATCAAGTATCAACATAGCCGAAGATAGGAGAGACGTGATCGGCTCGTTTTTTAACTTATCTGCTGAGCAACACCTCATTTAGCATTGAGCGGAGCGGAACATCGCGAGTTCACGTTGCCATCGCGCCTTCAATTTTGCAGATGCGACACGGACATCCATCAAGTACGAATAGTTGTATCTCTGCGCCGTCATCGACTTGCGTTCTTTTCCTTGCTCCATTTCCATATTGTGTCAATTCCGTCTGTCTCTTTCGTAGTAATGCTTCAAGGGCTACGTAAATAACACTGTCGTGCTAAGGAAAAACACCGTATGAGCATTCGAATGTTGCCAAATTTCCTCTCGTAAGATACTTATTTTTTAAGAAAGTCATGAACATTTTTCGTTGAAATTTTCAGGCATTTTAGATAGAGTCGCGAGAAAAATTCCTTGATAATTCGGAGGAAATGTATTTAAAAATTCTACCAAAAATGCGTGATTCGTCAAAAAAAAATGTGGCAACTTCTGAAGGCTTTTACGGCGTTTTTCCTCAGCATGGCAGAACTCAGCCGAATTGAATAAATAAAAAGAAACCCAAAATAAAGTTCTATTCCACGGCCAGGGACTGTCGTGGAAAAGTCAAAGTGTTCGGAAATTTGGTAATCCGGGAGGAAAAACTCTGGGAAGTCTGTCTATTTTTGTAATTTAATTCCGATGTGTAAATTATTATTTCTGTTATGAATTCTTTAATTTGTTTATGCATCAGTAATACAAGCTGGTAACTTTCCTTGTAAAAGAGAGCAGCTTGTATGCTGGACGGTAAATATATCTTTTTGGACTGGGGTGAATTATCGTCCCGGATACTCTCTCCCTCCACACGAAACCTTGAGGGCCGATAAAATAGACAGCGCATCCGATGATAGAGTGCCCATTTAAGGGGGAAATCGTATGTAAATTGTAAAAAGGTGCGGCGCGATGGCTCCAACTCCAAAAAAGAGGAGAAAAACCGGAGAAATGGCACGGATAGGTGCACGGTTGCGAGGTCGGCTCTTCTAGGATTATATTCTTATAAATGAGAATATTGCAACTTTATGGGTGTGATTATTTAGTCATCATTATTTAAAAAAGCAACAGACTAGGTCAACAGTTAAAATAAAATTCCAGTTATTCCAGTAATTATAAAATTCCAGTAATTTCCAATTCGGGATACCAGTCGCGCCCCTGCGGGCCGATTATTGAAATTGATAGACAAAGCTATAGACAAAGAAGACATAGGGGGTATAAAGCAATCCTATTGGTTGAAATGGATGGTTCTCATAGACTAAGAGGGAAAATGATAGACTAATTGTCGGGTCTCTCGTGGGTTGCCGTTAGTTAGTCTATTACCTACCTCCTATATGTCCATTGCAACCACCCGCTTCTACCAACAGTATCCCTCCAAATCCCTTTTGTCTTCTTTGTCGATTGCTTTGTCTATCAATTTCAATAATCAACCCGCTGATGATGATCCAACGGGTCGAAAGCGCGTCGGATAGTTTCGAATTTTCTCTGACTAGTGAGTTTTTAAATTGTGATTATAGTCCTTCATTTAACACTCCCATTCCCTCTCATTCCTCTGGAAGCCTTCATGAGGTTAATATCGTGATAAAGGGAGTCCTCAGGAGATCCTTATCATAAAAATTGGTCTTCCTTCCGTTTTTTGTTGTCAACAAAATACTTATTTTTTTAAAGTAGGCGTTGAAACTGTATCCAATAGAGATGTAGCTCGAAATATTGGAAGGCCCAGTATTACAAAATCAATGGCGTGACCTGCTTTGCGATATATCGATTGATCGGCTATTTAAATTTATCGAAAAGTATCGATAAACAGAGTGTTCGCAGCGAACACTTTAATAATCACAGCTTCAAATGGGGAAATATCGTTAGATCGCAAAGCACGCCACGCCACCGGACAAAATGAATGGACCACTAGACAAGGTACGAATTTCAGCATTCTGATACATGTTTCCTAACCAAAATTTCACGTAGAACACGATACGCACAATGAAAATTACCGAAATTAACTCCTTACGAAGATGTTTAATAATTCTTGATGCGTGAATTCAAACCACCCGCTCATGAAAACTCAATGCTCTACGTGTTTCACATCGCGCGCTAAACGTTATCATAAACGTCTCACGATATAAAAATCTGGCAACCTCAGTCTTGACGCTTTGGCTCAGCTACACTGAGAAAAAACTATGGTTTATAAACCTATTAGTGGTAAATATGGAACACCACTAATAGTAGTACCTCTACATATAATAATAGCACATATACCTTAGTTATGGTCTCTGTACCTTAATTAGGTACAGAGACCTTAGTATGGTTCACAGACCGAGAATCAGTAGTTTATTTACGACTATTATAGGTGTTCCATATTTACCTCTAATAGGTTTATAAACCATAGTTTTTTCTCAGTGTATAGCAAATTGCTTATAGTTTGAACAACACATGGTGGGAAATGAACATTGCTCGATTGAGAAGCTTGCTGAAACCATTGTAGTGCGCGATTTGACTCACGTAGAGCTTTGAGTTTCTTGTGAGCGGCCAGTTCAAATTCCTCGTAACTGATGTGTAATAAAAACGTTAATATCTTCGCTAAGAGTCGGTTTCAGTAACTTTTGTTGCGCGAATCGTGTTCTACGTGAAATTTTGGTTCAGAAACATGTATTAGAATGCTAAAATTTGTACCCTGTCTAGTGGTCCATTCTCATTTTTGGCGTTTGAGCCCTTTTGTAACTGACCGATTCAATTGGACTTGCTCGTTTGTTTGAAAGTTTGTCCTCTGTGCGCTCTGCCAGCCCCCGATCGGCTTACATAGGTCGAATTTGTTTTTCTCTCGTTTGGCAACGGACCGGGTTCTCGTCGGTGCTCGCTGTGGCTACTTACGTATTTATCAAGGAAAAATTCGAGATTTAAGGGGGAACCGAGACAGCCGCTGTCAGATAGACCGTTGCTCCCCTCCCACTTTGAGCAAAACTCCCGAGCATCCCTTCGAAAATGGCAACATGGCGCGGACAAAGTTGCTCTGAATAAACCCGTGGATCCAGAGCTCTCCATTGAAGTTTTTCCCGATCTATTCAGGCCGCCGCGCGCGAGAGGAAAGCGTTGCTTTTTTACGAGCCCGAGTCGCTCTCGTTAGCATGTTTAATGGCCGTTTTTAAAATATTACCCGGTAAAGTGCATTCGATTTTGATATATGTGCATCTGAATGTCGATCCGTGTATGGGGAGGGAGAGAGGGGTCGGGAGGGGAAGCGAGTACGCTTCAGTAAACAGAAGTAAGTGTAGCAATCCTCGAGAGGCCACCCCCGAAACGTCACGGACTCCGTCGCCCGGTCACGTGGCCTTAAGCAACACCCTTAAGGTGCTGTCCTAATAGCCTCCAATCAGTCTGTTGGGCTGAACAAACTATCCGCTCAAAGGCTTCCTTCAGCTCTCACAGATTTTAACGTAGTGCGTGGATCTTACCGTAAGACTATGCGATTTTTCCCCTGATCGAATAATCGCTAATCGAAGAATTGATTAAAAATTAATCGATAATCTTGCCGTGCTGAGGAAAAACGCCGTATGGACCCTCAGGCGTAGCCAGATTTCCTTCGATAAAACACCAATTTCCTGGTGAATATTTTGTGAATATTTTCCTTCCAATTTTTTAGATAATTTTGTTCCCAATCTCACCTGAAGTTCCTGCAATTTTCAAGGAAAAATATTCATTGCGTTCGTCAGAAATAAACATTTTATCGAAGAAAATTCGGTAACTCTCGAATGTTCATACGGCGTTCTTCCTTAGCAGAATCTGTATAGTCAATCTAATCTATTTGTGGTTGAAACCTTTATTTTCGAATTTTTTTTTTTTTTTTTAGAGTCGTCCCTAAATTACATAACGCTGTAGGGAAGAGGGGGCCGAGGAGTTTTACGCCATTTTGTTTTTATGTGTTAAAGGATAGAGATTTACGTCACAAAAAACGTTACAAGAGCGGAGGGAGGGGGGAGTCAAAAATGCCGGAATAATGGGTTACGTAATTTAGGGACGGTTCTTGACTGAAATTTGCAGCACACCCTCCGTTGTATTTTAATTTTAGCGTGAAAACTTGGAGAGAGACTATAGGTCGACCGATTGTAATTTTAGCTGGCACAAAAAATCCAATAGACGTAAAATTATCACTCTGATACTCTTCATTTTTTTCTATAATATACAGTTGAGGAATTCATTTAATATTTGTCTTTCATTTGTAAACGTGGCGACTGCGGCATAGTTTTATGTATATGAAAGCGCTTTATGTTTAGTGATTGTACTTCGTTGGGATCGTAAACATCCTTCGTTTTTGATGAGGAAGAATCAAATAATAAAGTAGATGAATAGCGCAGTAATCATGCAAAGTAACTAGGACTCTGATTTAGCTAAACATTTCCCAGGTAGTTTATGTGTTGTCGTAAGCTGTGACGTCGAAAAGGGAGCTAGGAAAAAAGGGGCGGTCAGGGACGTAACGGTACGTGCATGAATATTTATATTTATACTGAATTTAAACATTTCCCGGATTAACCGCGCACGGCCAGCTCGAGGTTTCCGTTTCAAACTGGGTTTTTTTTCTTTTCTTTTTTTTTATTTCATTTTCATTTGCGCGTGAACGTAGGTACGGGTGCACTCCGAATTTTGATGCAATCACAAAGCGCAGAAGTCGCACACTGGGTCAGCGGTCTGCGGTCCGCTTCTACGCTAATTAAAATTTGAGCGCAAATGAAATGCCCAACGCGGACGCTCTCTTGGAGGTTTTGTCGGTGAACCGTGCGTTTATTAAAATGAACGAGCAAGTAGAGGAGTTGAAAGTGGACGAGGGATTTCGTGCAATAGCAAAATAATTGCCCGAAAAAATGGTTTGCGTTGGAGTCACAAGACTTGTATTTCCTAGCTTTTTTGCGACCCATACCTGCCGGGTTAGGGCTGCAACACACACCAAATATAGTCTCAGCCCTAAACCGTTGCACCCTAACTCGATGGTAGCCCTACCAGCTCTATAAGTAGCCAAATTTGTTAATCTTATCTGTGGCATTATTCCATCTTTCTAGCTCAATCCAGGATTCCAAAAAAGAGGGGGCGGCGGGGCGGAAGGCGTGGATGAGTAGAAAGTCGCAGTACTGTATCTATCTACATTTAGATTCTCTTTCACCCAGCTTTACCACTACCTTGAGTCCCGATAAAATAGCACGATATCTTATTCCTCACATCTTCATTTATGATTCCTTGAATTGATTTTGTGACTCTACTCATTTTCAATGAATATTGTAGACACCAGCTAAGTTATCTTACTTGAACAAGCAGAAATTCGTCTTCTCCCGGTCGCAGGAACCTAACTCCATGCAAAGGTTGTCAAACCGACTCAGACAATCAATTTATTTTGCCAAAATGTACTTGTGCTATTTTTATCTCAAATTTGTCTGATTTTCCATGAAATCTGAGGAAAAATCAGCGACATTTTTAGTCAAAAATGCCCAAGATTTTCTTGGTTAATATGTAATTTGTGAGAGGAAATTTGGCAACATCGAAATAGAGTTACGTTCTTTCGTGAGAGAAACGACGAATTGGACTACATTTTGCAATTAGGAACTATAAATTCTGGCTCTTCTGGATAAACACTTGTGTGCTCAGGGAAACTAATGGCACATACGTTGTTCTCAAACCGGGCTAGAATGTATAGTTCCAAATTGCAAAATGGAGTCCGATTGGCGCCCACTGCCTCGCTTCAGGAGGCAGGGGTGATGTCGCTACTAATGTCAAGTCAAAACACCATTAGGACCACACGGTCACGAGCGGGAATATCGATCTCGATGAAATCACGTTTCGATCTATCGAAGTGCGATACTTTTCCGCTGAGAGGTAGGTGGGGCCGTCGATGAATCTTGCGTCGGCGGCCGAATGATTTAGTAGCGGTGTATTTGTCAAGCTATGCCCGAATCAATTTGTCGGCCCGACATCCCGCTATGAACAAAGAGGGCTCGGGGTCGCTGAAACGGTGGGGTGTGGGGACGCGGCAAATGGGCGGAAGATAGCTCCGGCCCACCGGGAGAAGAAAGGGTACGAACAGGGATGCAGGTGGATTTCCGCTGTTGCCTACCCTTGGCTGGACGGGACGCTTATCTTCCCCGGGAAAATTTCAGACGCAACACTATCCATTATGCATAGACGTTTCGCGTACACACGAGGGTAACATGTCAGGGCTAAATTCTCCATTTATTTTATCGTCTTCATCTTCGAATCGACGACAATCTACTTTTGAGTAGAATTAAAACTGCTACTTCCTTCAATAAAGGTAGACATAACAACGGATCCTCCGACAGGTACACTGGAAAAAAAAACACATTGGATCTAGAGTCCAGACTCTTAAAAACATCGACAAGAAAAAGTACTCTTGATTCAATCAGATTTAAGCTTAAATCAAGAACCAAGCTTCTTAATTTGAGCGGATTTTCTTTTGATTTAAGCTTAAATCTGACTGAATCAAGAGTCCTTTTTCTTGTCAATGTTTTCAAGAGTCTGGACTCAGATCCAATGTGTTTTTTTTCCCAGTATATTAAACATTGTTGATATTTCCATAATCTGATCGTCATGTTTAAAAGTCCGTCTATTTTACACAATCAAAGGCCCATTTTGTGTATTTACAACGGGGATTTTCCCCAAATTTGTTAGACCGACTGTAAGACATCCGCGGATCCGCGACATCATTTCTCACCGCGGTTTGCACAATATTTAAATTCAGTTATCATATTAACACTAGCACAGCTTACAGTGCATATAATTTCAATGCGAGAGGAAACGTTGAGATTTTTTAAAGCGTCTCATTTATTTAAGCATGCTTTTCATTTTCTGCTCCTTGAAGTAAATTTCGCAACTTCACAGTATTTCCTAGCTTCATAAGATTTCACTTAAAATTTAAATTTTGTAAATTTCAAACTACTCTTAAAATAATTAAGGGTCATTGCGCTGTTATTAACTTATAGGCACATGTCGTGTAGTTATCGTTGAAAATGTTCTGTGCTTAAAGAGTGTATGTAAACAATCACTTAATTTTCATTTCACTAATAATTAAAAATATCGATGATGAAATTGCAGAAATGCTTTTATCGGTTTCCGGCGTTGCAGACTTCTTTTCAGACACTATTTTCTACATGGAAAACTACTGAACGTCGTTTCTTGAAAACTTAGGTGGTTTTTCTTCTCTGCACTGAAAAAAAAGTAGTTAGCGTTGAGAACTAATTTGGTAAGTTCTCGCCAAGTAGAATCAAAATTAGGCTTCAGAACTAATTTATTGTACTGAAGCACCAATCAATTCGCTTCATACGCTGACTTGACTTTACTAGAGCGCGAACCAGAATTGGAAAACAGCACTAGCTGTAAAATTAGCGCTGTGGTAAGACAAATTCACCTTCGGGTCAAACTAATTCGCCCTCAACACTAACTGCCACATTGTCCGTTACATTTATTTAGTTTCGAAAAAGTGGCGTCGGTACAACAGCCTCAATCGCGTCAGCTCGTGAAAATCAATTAAAATGTGAAATTTCGGGCTCGTTTGACAATGTAAATACTCCCGGTATGATTTATAGTGTCCTCTCTTTCTTGAAAACGTTCGAAAGCAACATAAATAAACCTGTTAAGGTTAGAAATCGTCTGTTCGATTCAAAACGTAAACAAGCATGATATTCGTTGGAGTCGTCAATCTTTTGTATTAAATTGCGATTAAAGCGTTCCGCGTTCAGTTTATATTTTACGAAAATCTGTGAACTTACTGCTTACCTCTATAGTTCGAGTTCTCCCGTAATTTCAAAAGAATATCTGTTCGGACGAGATATGTTTATTCAGTGTGAACATTCGCTACCGTTTCATGTGTGAGTGTGTGTCTCTCTAAAGGATAATTCTGTCTACTTGCACATACCTATGGGATATTCCTTTCCTCTGTCGTTCATTTGGAACCGGTCAGTTGATTTTTACCTCTCATCTTTTAAGAAATCTTCTTTTCCTGAAAGTATTGTCCAGTTATCATTCGCTAAGCCGTTTTCTCCTCTCTCAGTTTTGAGGTTAGGTTGACCCAACCCTACCGAATGCGAATTAGAGTAGCGGAATTAGTTCCCAGCACTAATAGTGGTTAGTGTACAGAAACCAAAAATCATGTGTGTCCAAATCACACAATATGAGTTAGTGTATAGAAACCATTTTTAGTCATCTGACGCTAACTCATTTTTTTCAGTGTGTGTAACGAGTATTCTGTGAAAATTCCAGCCATGATGTTGGCCATTCAAGCCATGATGTTGGTTCGGTCCCTTTCAATAGAAATTAAGAAGAGTAGAGATTTTGAAACGCTGCAACCGAGAAACAACTTTTGCAGTTTCACCGTCGATATGAAACATGATTCAGAAAATTTCATTTTCAAGTGGAATTTTATAAAATTTCAAACCGGATGGATGGATAGATCGGTTGTGTCTTGTATCTGTAGGATCTAAAATGAATTTTTCTCCTTTACCGGTTTCTCTCAATTATCCATATCATCTTTTAAACTGAAAATCAAGGGTTTATTAACATCATAAGTCCATGTTACACTCCTAGCCACCTCGCTAATTTTTCTTGTAAACTTTTCATAATGGGCTTGTTCGTGAATTTGTAAATGGATAAAAAATGAATAAAGAAACTTGAAATTTCATAATATTCAACCTTGAAATTGTTCAATCATGTCGCTGACTCTCTGCGGCCCAGGTCCGGCGGAATGCGCGTCTGCGATTTCGCGGTAGAATATCTTTTCCGCACAAAGTAATTGTTTGGTATTTTTCCGATTATCGTTGGCGCACAAAATCATTCTTTGTTCATTCATTTGTCTTAAATATGCCTCATATTTTTCTCGACGTCGCCACATACTACAAAAAATTTTAGTGCGAAAATGATTTTGTGAGGCAACAATAATGGAAGAATTACCACAAATTAGAGTACCTATATAGGGAGAGTACGGGCATGTCAAAAATTTTGAGGTTAGGTGATGGAGCTCTTAGACCCCAAAAGGGTAGGCAATCTATGAATTCAAATTATCAAGAGTGATTTATAATCACAATTGTTGGGAACTGTCGTTGGTGAAGCACGTATTTGACTTGGTTTTTGCATAAACTTACTCATTTTTGCCGAAGAATACTTACTTTTGAATTTTCTTGTCCATTTTAGTTTGATATTAGAGTCTAAAGATTGACAGTGACATTGTTCGTTTTCAAAGGTTACCTACCCTTTTGGGCCCTAAGAGCTACATAATTCGAGTTGTCCATACTCACCCTACTTAGGTACTCTACCACAAATGTACTTATTGCGGAAAAGATAGTCAGTCGATTTCGCAACGTAGTGAAAAGAGTTGCGCAGCTTGGGGTACAGTTACGGTTACGTGTTGTGACTGAGAACAGACGTCCCAACTTGGCCCGCCCCCTCCCCTGCCGATTTGTCCCCTCGCTCGTCTCCGCTGAATCTTGAATCGAGTCAAAATAACATTTTTATGTTTGTCTCCTCTTTCACCCAGCAGATTATCTCTTATTGCATTTTATTCAGCGTACTCGTAATGTCATCCTGAGTTTCGGCTTGTTTGCAACACGATCCTTGAGAGGTGCCCTCCGGCCTTTCACCCCGCTTTTCTCCATAGCGCACGTTCTCGAATAGTTTTTCTATCGGGTCAATTTGTCTACGGAGGATTCATGGATGGATATCGAGTGAGTACGGAACGCAAAGCGGTAAATGTCGCGCCTTTGTCGGTGAACTGCATTTTGGTTTGAAGAGAGCGATTTTTGGGAGTCAAACGGAGTGCTTTAGAGTAAACAAATGTGTTTCACTCGAAGAAAATGTGATTCATTCGGAAAAAAATGTGACAGGACATTTGCATCATCGCAAACCAAGATGCATGGTTTAGTATCTCCACTATCAATCATTGAAAATAAAAATTTAAGAGTTCAGAGAGCTTTTAGTGATGATGCAAAAATCTGACACAATGTTAGTATTTACCCAGAGCCATATAAAGTAATAATATACGTCGCGTGCACCGCTGTAACCTCGCCGCGCGCGTCGCGTCAGTCACCTGTGCGAAACGAAGTGGTACCATTCTGCGTGATACAACTATTCGTGTTCCTGGGTAACACCAGGAAGTATAAGCTAAGAATTGAAGGCGCACTTCTGATGTCGCTGTGCGCCGACGCGACACGTCTGCGTTTCGTTCCTATAGACGAATAAACGACTAGTGGAACTGGTATTGCTTTCACGCCAACCAACTTTTTCGTGCCTTCATTCGCTTATTTCGGTTTCATGAACGGAATCACATCCTAATGGCAGAAACTATTGGAGTGCTTTCGTAGAAACTCTTGTAAAACTTGTAAAATTTACCGAAAGAGATAGAGGAAACCCTTTTCAGTATCTTTTTTAGTAAAACAAACGTGAAAAAGCCTAGAAAAATGACCGTATATTTTAACCCTGTAACACACCTTTCTTAACCTTTTTCAAGAGGGAAAAAAAATAATGTTTCTTGAAACTAGATTTAATATTTTAAGTTTATCAAAACATTTTCAACTTGAATTCTACCTCTTTCAAATGTTTTTGGAAGAAAACCAAAAAAAGGTTTTTCTCAATGAAAATTCTAATTTTTTTAAATGGTTGTCCTTAGTCGATCACAAGATCTTATTAGTTTGCGTTCAACGGTTGTTGCCATCTGGGCAATGATGATCGGTATCAGCTAAATATTCATAATGAACGGACCAATTTTTAGATCGATTGTTGCAGAATTAGTGGGCAGCGGAAATTAAATTCACCGGGAAGTGGTTTGTCGGCACCCGCGTAAGCGGAACAGGATATTGGTGCGTCAATAACTTGTTGTGTCTGGCAAGGATTTTTATCTGGAACAATCGCTCTTGTCCGAATTGAAATGCAGTCGAAATAGCATGCTATTGAACAATATCTTCGCGTCTGATTATGCTTAATTACGTCCACAATAATCACGGCGAAACCGAAGATCACCTGTCGGATAAGGCCGGCTAAATTTTCAAATGCGACAAGTGCGATGCGAATCATACCGACGTTATCAATAATTGATGGTTTCCGGCGCGCAGTTGCCGGACGGTTCGAAAATATCCCATTATCAAAGGGTAGAAACGACGACATTTTACGCTTTTGTTAACATCTGTGGTTGTTATTAGTTATCAGAGCCAGACTCTAACGTCGTAATTTTGCGTAGTGCTTGAATACTCAATTGTTTGCAGAATATCGAATGATTCCAGTGAGTAATCAATGTTCTCATAGCGAATGTGCGGGCTGCACAATCACTTAATCTATGTTATTGCGCTCTGAATCATATTTTCATTGAGACATATCATCTTCCATCCTCAAACCTTCCTTCTCTTCTTCGTTTTATAATTAGTTCGTCGAGAACAATCGATAAATATATGGCCTCATACATTTACAACAACAAACCAATATCTTTCACACTATAGTGACCATACCCTCAGCTCTACAAATCGAGGGCTGAGGAACAACACCGCGTAACTGACAGTTCTAGCGAAAATGAGTTATGACTTTGCTGCATTTTATGGAATAAAATACGCAATCTATCTTTTTACTTTTTCCTATTACGTATTAAAGCGTTATTATGACACTGTAATTTAAAAAGAAAAGTCTCAAATCTAACTTCAAAATTACAAAAAAGGCGAAGTTTCTTCTTCGTCCTGCAGAATCATCAGTTTCTATAGATAGGCGGGTTCTTTAGAATGGCTTTAAGGCATTTTAAACTACATTTATATCAAATTCAGTTTGGATAAACTTCAGGTCATAACATGTTATAAACTACCTTGAACTCTCCCCCCCCCCCCCCAATTGTAGAAACTGAAGTGAAAAATTTGAAGTTCAAGACCGAAGCATCAGCCCACCTTTTTCTTGTGAAGGTGATCAAAGTTTCGTCATTCGTCATAACACTCGCTCAACTTTTAAACTCGGAATTTCTAGCACCTCTCTCCAACTTTGACAGTTTCGGACCGGTTTTCGTCGTTTTTTAATTAAATCCGGAAAGTATGCGTTCGACTCCACTTCGACTGGAGGGAGAGAGAGAAATAAATCTGGGCGCACGAATAAATCTGTACGCTCCAATCGACGCGGTTTCTACAATTGATAGCAAAACAAATTGAAAATGTGAATGGAAGTGCTGAGACACGGCCGTACTCAATTTCTAGCTTGCACCCTCAATGTCGCCAGATTTGTTAACACATTTTTTTCCACTTAAGCCGAATCGTGTAAGATTTTGATTTTATGATTGTTAGGTGACAACCATGGTTATGCTATAATCGATCACATCTCAGTGAATTGTAGCTTCTTGGCGTCGGAGCACAGTGGATAAATATCAAATTTTTAGTATCGAAAGCTACCGGTCGTTGTACATCAGGTAACCCGAAATGTTCGGGTTGTTTTTGTTGAGATGCTGCACTGCACTGCACCCGGTATCCCGAAAAAAATCGCGGGTTTGCAACATTTCCCCTTTTTCAATATTAAAAAAGTGAATGCATAAATCAAGTAAAGCATATTAGCTAAATGAGATTTGATAGGGATCACCTCTAAGATGACAGTTTTGAAAAATCTACCTGAAATCGTTGATTTTATTCGATTTGTTTCTTAACGGAAGCTTGAAGAGATAAAATCAAGGGAAAAAATATATTTTTATCTCAGGAGGACGTACGTAACAATTTCTGAATTGGGCACAGGCATCAATTTTGACGTGCACTGAAATTTGAGCAAGCTGAAAATCTTCAATGAGGAGGAGGTTTCATGCGTTAGCTCAGCCGTATTTTAACAGTAAAAATCCACATCTCTTTAAAAAAAATTGATGTTTCGTCAGCGGTAGAAGAGTGGTTGGTGGTAAGACAGTACTTGAGCTTGACTGAATTGTCTGTATACGAGCAGGGAAGGAAAAAAGATCAAGTTTGCCCCACGATCAGTCCCTCCTCCGTTTTTTTTTAAAGCTCACTGTTTCTGAGCTACAATATCCGATCTCCGCCCAGTGTGCGGTGAAGAGCGAATATGGGAAACACTTCTTTTAATGCAGTCTTTTGATTTAAAGCGAATTCCATCCGGTCTTCGCCGTGACAAATATGTTTGTAAAATGAACGCGTCGAGTCATAGGAAGAATATCTTGGTTGCGACTCCTTTCTCTCATCAATCAGGGTGAAAAGACGGAGGCTGTTCGGATAAATTTTTCCATTATATTGGGCCGAAAGATAAGTTTTTTTTTTGTCTTATTGTTAGTTATACTGTGTGATTCGAGTGAAATCGTAAGGAACTTTGTGATACAACAAGTGATGAAATTGATGTCCTCCTGAAGCAATTGTCAATATAATTTTTATGCCCAATACCATACTCGGTGAACTTAATTTGAACAATAATTGAAAATTTATTTAATTTAAAGTTGAACTTATTTTTATCGGGCTGCATTATGTTGATGAAATTACCTTTCTCCCGATCACTTTTTATCCGGTTCTCAGACGATAAAAAAAAAAAAAAAAAAAAAAAAAAAAAAAAAAAAAAAAAAAAAAAAAAAAAAAAAAAAAAAAAAAATGTATTGAAAATTTATTGTTGATTACTTTAAGATCAGTTTTTCCTATAATTAATGAAATCCTTCCCTCCTCTACTTCCTAACAATTGGATGTATTTACACATTTAATTTGACTGAATCAAAAAGAATACCAATTGTGTAGGATTTACGTAATGTATACATAATTTTAATTTAACTCATTCATATATATAGTTCTTTTTGACAAACATTGCAATGCCCTACGAATATACGTATTTTATTTCAGTATAGCTTAGAGAGCTTATAGTAGCAGAGAGAAAGGGTTGTAACCAACATTTCTGAAAAAAATATTCGTAATCTTAACTCACTGGCGCCCAGCTCGAGTTCGAATGATTTCTGCTTGCGAAAAAATTCGGTTGTGATATTTTATCCTCCTAAATAACTTATCCCATCATCAATGCTCCCGGTCGTGGCAAAAATCAATGTTCAGAAGGAGAATGCAGTAAATTATGAGGAACTGCCTGCACATGTTAATAGAAGGCACAGGTTTCCACGTCGGTTATTTAGGACTTTACCAAGACGTATAATTGATCATTCGAAATAACCACGTGGAGGATGTCAAAAGAGGCAGTTGTTCTATTCCAATTTGACGTGGTAGCACAAACCAGTGTTGCCATACCATCCTTACACCCTAGAATCACCACATTGCCCTTAATGTAAATTATAATTTTTTCCGGCCAATCCGGCAGCTGAACATGAAAAGTCATCAGATCTCCCCCGTAAAAGGGTACGTGTTCATAGTAGTTCGAGCGAGAAAGTCGGGATATTTCGCACATTATGACAAGTCTGGAATCAAGAATGCAGCACGTAATAGGGAGGGTGCCAGCATTGCACAACTTTTAATTTACATGATTAACGAAGCTCGACTTTGAGCTGAAATGTGAATGTTCCACTTCTTGGGAAACCGTATTAATCATTTTCCTCGAAAGGCTACACGATAAATCATCGATGGAGGAATTTTTCGTGCTGCGTGGATGCCCTGTGTGTGCGGTTGCCTGCCGCCGCGGCGCGGCAGACCCTTCCGAAACCCACGCGAATAAATTAACTTGAAAAGAGTTTTTATCTGACCTCTCACCCTCGTCAAGATTCTTAATCTGAAAGCAGCGAAAAGTGCTCATTATGACTCAACAGTTTAATTACCTTACAATTCTCACGTAATTGATGTCACTGTTTCCTCCCACTTACATTGCTTGAAACAGCCGTCGGAGGTATTGGAACTATCACAAACTTGCCCTCAACAAGGATCTTTTTCCGCATGACGTCTTCTGATGGTTCAACAAAAAGAAACCAAGGCCTTTGGGGAAAAAGGTGTTTACTTGCTTAGAATTTCTATTTTTTGCTCATGAAATAATGGGTGACATAAGTTCACTTGTAATACATTGTGGGAGTATGTTTCTTTTTTTCTGAGTTACACAGTTCAATTTTCCGGGAAACTCTTTAGATTTGTCTTATGTTCAATAACCTCTTCCCTCTCTTCGAATTGAAAAAAGGTCAAATCAATCGAGGAAAAGGACTCAAGTGCTCAAATGATTCCTTCCCAGATCCCTGTTCCTGGATCAATTTAAACTGCATGGCGATGATAAAGAAGTTCTTCCGAGCAACTCAAGAATATACCCCATGTTTTCCGGAAAGTATATCGACGGTGAAACTACCAAACCACGTATCTCGTTTGCGGTGTTTAAAAATCTACGCTCACATTTTATTTTTTTGAAGAAGACCAAATCAATATCATTCCTTGAAATTTTCACGGAATTTTCTCCGCACAAAGAGGAAAAATCACAGAAATTTTCAAGACTGGATGTTAAGTAGTTTTTCATTTAAAAAATAAAGTATGACAGGAAGTCTGCGACGTCGCAAACCGAGATACGTGGTTTGGTAGTTTCACCGTCGATATATGGCTCTTAAACTCAGTCCATACGGTTAGATTGGATCTGGCCTCTGAATTCGCTTCCTGTGGGTATCAGTTGGGGATTCTGAGCTGTGATCCCCTGAATTATCCACAGATATTAGAATTACGAAAATAATCACAAACTATTATTTGTTGTATTATTCATTGAATATTATTTTTTAATCAATAACATAGTTTCAATCATAGTAAAAAATTACACTTTATTTACAAAAAAAAATACACAAATTCAAATATACTAATTTACGACTTTTTACGATTTTAACACATTTTTACGATTTTAACACATTTTTACGATTTTAATACCTTTTTACGATTTTAACACCTTTTTTTAAAAATGTTTATGAACCCTCAAATTTTAGCAATTTTAAAAGGCTCTAGCTTTGAAAGACTTGGCTACGGTCCGTTTTTCAATGAGTTTATTTCCACAAACGATGTATTTTTGTGAGAAAAGTAAAATGATAATAATAATAAAAAAAAAACAACTTCAAGGCAATATTCAAGGCAATTACAAGCGCATGGTTTCGTCGTTGGAGAAGGATTCATCTTCAAAAACTACCATGGGGTGCCTGGCGTGTTCGTCGAAAGAATCTATTATTACCTCCATGGATTTTTCTTCGTCTATAGAATCATCGTTTGGAAATTGGACTCGCGGGATTGGTGCCAGGCCTCAATATAAATCTAGTTCATTTCTAAGAGCACCAAAGAAGGCGTCGTAAAGACGCCTATAAAGACGTCTAAAGAGATTATGATAAAGTCTAGCATACATTCATTTTTCAAGGCTGCAAATAGAGAGAAAAGAACCATCATTAATCTAGAGCTTTCGTAATTACAGCAGGGTGGGAGTGATGTCAAACGACGATAACTATGACGGTCAAAGGTATTGCAACGTTTGTAAAGTATGGTATTATCTCAGAGAGGACCAGGGAAGGACCCTTCCACACACGGACCGGACCCTTGCTGCTCTCTTCCTCGCCTTTCTTAAACAAGCAGTTTCAGGATCTAATAATTTTTCAGAATAAGGCATCTCAGCTCCCCAACAACAGGAAGGAAATAATCTCCAGGTTCGGTGAGAAATTCTTGAAGGAAAGCTCTAAACTCTGAATGGGCTCCCATACCTGCACTGGGTCCTTGAAAGCGCAAAGCTGAGTAAGAGAGAGGAGACTCGCCGGACCTACGCTAAGGGTAGAATTCATCGAATGACTCGCATGGGAAACCGGGGTCGGTATGTGAGGAGTAATGAAAATTCCTTGTCAATATCGTCCATTGCGGAAGAGTAATAGGTGAAGGAGCCGCATAGCACACAGCAAGACTCTATGTCATCTTTCTTCGCCATCATGAGGAAAATATAACGAAAGAGCTTCCAACTGTTGCAAATTTCCGTTTATCATTTATTTCCTACATTTAAAACAACCGTGAACCACTGTAATTTTATTTTTTAAATATGTAAATTTCTAGGGCGACTCATTCTTAGAATTCAGGGAAAACCTTGAAAAATCGGGCGATTTTTCTACGGAACCTTGCAATATTTCTTCCAGCCTAAAAATCGTACTTCCTTCAATTTCAAGAGACCTCGCGCCGAAAAGAATATTTCTGAGAAATTTAGCCAAATAAACATTGAAAATTTAGGAGATATTATGATCACAGTTTCTGAAATGTTAGATAATTTGAAATCCAAGAAAACTTGGCACCCAGAATTTAAAGCATAATACCAATTTTCCGTAAATTGATCATAACTATTTAGAATTTTTAATTTATTAAAATGACTGAGTGTATAATACCTGAGTAGGTAATATCACTACGCTGATAAGGTTACTACGAAGTCACTCTGTGTCACTCTAAATTTAAAGTATAAAGACAATCATCCGTGAACTGATTGTAATTAGTTTGAAATATTGATTTATTAAACTGATCAAGTGCAATACGCAATCAGGTAATATCACAACGTTAGTAAGGTAATGTAGGAATGTGTTTGTGCTGTTGTAGTATTCAAAGTTGCAACGAAATCCACGCCATAGGTATCTATTTTAAGAGGAGAAAAATGACGAAAAATTGGAACAGTAGAAAATGGTTAAATCATAAGTTGGGATTGTAAAAATTCTCCCAGTTTGTCTTTTAATTTAATTTTTTTTAATTAAACGGAAAATATTTAACAAACCCTTTGCGGCATTTTATATGAATTGGAGTCCGAGGAGGGGCAGGGCGAAAGTAAACAGACCCACCCTCAATTTTCTTTGAGAGTTAAACGCTATCATAGAAGCGACCGAGCGTGTGAAGTCGAGAAGACTAATTGGACTGAGTTAAGCAGAAAGGAACCAACCCACATTTTGGAAAAAATTGAGTTGTGAGTGGTTTTGAACTCAACCACTGCTTTACTATCTATTGCCAAAAATTCAAAGTTTTTGTTGGAGCAAATTTTGCAGAAAATGAACTTGAAGTTTATCTTTTACATTGAGTCTTATGCAGGAGCCAAACTTTAAACCTCTTTTTCTCGGTTCGATCCCGATGTGGCTTGGTTCCTTTCTGTTTAACTCCGTCCAATTGTAAAGGTCGCCGGGGCCGGGATTGCGAATCGGCGGGCTCCGACGCCGGGTTCCGGGGCGGCCCTGATTGTTTTTTTGCACGGTTCGGCTCCAGCACGGTCGGCTGCAAATGGCCGAGAAAGGCTAAGGGCTCGCCTCACTCTTTGTTTAAGTGCTGGCTTGTGTAATACAGGCCCGGTCGCCAGATAGCACTCGAATCACCACTCCTCTCGTGGGGTAGGCAAATTCTCGCAGGCGATCTGCCGCTTCCGGGACGGTGTAATTGAATCGCGGCTGAAAAAAAAGGGAGGAAAAATTTCCGGGGAAGATAGAAATGCGAAAGATTGCGGGGCGGAGGGAAGGGGCTAGGAACTCTTTACCTCCCGCGGCCTCTGAATGTGTCCCTTCGAATGAGTTTCACTAGGGGTCACTAGAAAAACTGAGCCTCGCTGATGACCGCAGTATCATCTCTTGCATATTCTGCCGCGCGCTGTGGAAACACGCCGTATCGACATTGGGCCGTTGCCAAATTTCCCTGTGTAAAATATTTATTTCGAAGGTCAGTTATGATAGTTCTCTCCTGGCATCTCTAGATACTTTAGATTAAACTGTCGATAAATTTCTCTGCAAAATTATCCGAGAAAAATTCAATACTTTTCCAACAAATTCGATTGTTATCAGTTGAAATTTGGCAACGTCTGAATGCTCTTACGACGATTTTCCTTCAGTCGGCAGTTTTGTTCTCACGGGCCTGTAATGAGCACTGAGCCTGGACGCTCGAACCCCCATTGCCTTTTTCGTCCCTCCGCGCAACTTGTTTGATCATTTTTCTTCCTTTTTTTGTTATTATTTCCAGTTGAGATAATTGTGGTTCTCACTTGCAGTCATGCGCCATATTTTTAATTGTTACCGGCTCCCAGTGTTACGTTATTCAGTCTTTTCTTCTGAGCTCTCTTCTACCCCCTCCCCCTCCACAAATTCTAATTTTAGCTGAAGTTGAGTCTGATGTCCGGTGGAAAGTGCGTTCTTTTTTACTTCCTAGATATTAAGTTGGGAGAGCACACCGGATTCTCGTTGCTTTTTTCAGTTGCAAAAACTGCTCCAGTCGATGTCGAGAAAAAATCGAAAAAAACTCCCAAAGGAAATGAATTTGTGTCTAATCCGCCTAAAATTGAGGACATTTTTGGTAAAAGAGCTTATGATGGCTTATAATGCCGCTAAGATTGTGCAATTTCTTATAGTTTTTACGTCGGATGAAATTCATTTGCAGTCGAATTACTTTTTTTCAATCGTGAGGAAAAACTCGGAGCAGATTCAGAGAACAATTCACAGCAGAACTGTTGGACAAGACACAACTAGAGAACCACTTTGCACAATCTTAGCAGCATTGGAAGTCTCATGCGACTTTCTACCGAAAAGTGGCTCAATTTTATTACGGAGGTTACACTGGGAAAAAAAAAAAAAAAACACATTGGATCTAGAGTCTGGACTCTTGAAAACATTGACAAGACAAAATACTCTTGATTCAATCGGATTTTTGCTTGAATCAAAACGAAATCCGCTTAATTCAAGAGGCTTGGTTCTTGATTTAAGCTAGATTCTGATTGAATCAAGAGTACTTTTTCTTGTCGATGTTTTCAAGAGTCTGGACTCAAGATCCAATGTGTTTTTTTTCCAAATTACATCAAATACCTCTAAACTTTCGTACCCTGATTTTCTAAGAATTAGATGTGTTAAAAATTTTGATGACGCAAGCGGGCCCGACGACCCGACGTTTCATTGGAAAATGGAGTAAATCGTACAACTCACTTCTTATGGCTTATCCTTTTGTTTGAAGACGAAAAATGAGGAGAGGAGAGGAGAGGAGGGGGGGTAGAGTAAATTCCATGGGATTCTGGGGAATGAAGCAGGAAGTTAACAAACTGAGTTGAAAGGTCTGATGGTTGGTTGGCTAGTCTCCTTGCCGCTGTGGATATTCCATTATCATCTTCGTTGAAAAATGAGCAAGAGTACGATAAAACAAGCCCAGGATCCACTCCTCTTGGAAGGTGTCCAAATTAATGCCTTCCTATCATTCTCATTTTTCACGAGCAACTTCAAAACATGTATGATACGCTTGGTTTGTTTTCCGATTGCTCATCCGAGCCTTTTTCAGTTGCCTGTTTTCTGTAAGTTCATATCCAAGTATTTTATCGATTGGAAAATAGATTGCTCTCAACTAATCCATCGTCGCATACTAGAAGTATCTATTCGATAGCGTGATTAAGTGCTATCAGAGAATAAAGCAAAAGTATGCACGGTTCAAAATTTCCGGATGTATGATTATTTTAGGTTATTGTTTTCGGTCTGATTAAGTAAAAAAAAAAAAAAAAAAAAAAAAAGGTTGATCGACTAAATTCTTGGTTAAATCGACTGAAACCGTTGGTCTAGAGTGGTTAGCACTCTGGACTGTGAACAATGCGCTCCAGGTTTTACCCTGGTCCCTCACGTTTGCTTTTTAACGAGGTTGCAAATCCTCAGCCCAAAACTTCGGTCAATTCTACCCAAAGATACGGTCAATATAACCCAAAAGAATAACTAACCATAAATATTAACAGCACGTCTTGATTATTTTATGTGTTACTTCTCATATAAACATTAAACGTCGGTTACTTTTTCTTACTGCATGGCTGCCATCATTAGAATTAAGAATGCGCATGTTGAGTAATGTTCAATCCTTGCAGTTTAGAAAATAGAGAGGGCACTTGGTCCATAAGAATTTTACTGGATTTTTGGCTCACGTGAACCCACATATAACTACTTCAAAGTTGCACTTTTTGCATTCTTATTTGACCGTGCATCGCCGCACAGTGGCTCGAGTCAGTTAGAGAGGTCGCACATAAAATTTTTGACTAAAACTGCAAATTTCAATGAAAGAACTTTTACAATCTTAACGGAGTTGTAAGCTTTTGAAGTTTTCAAATTTCGTCCGACCTCTCCTATCGACTCGATCCACTGTGCGCTAGAAGTTCCGCCGGGAAAACGAAGTTCGAAATACGCAACTTTGAACTCGTTTTTCGTGATTTAACATGATTCCAAACATCTGAGAAAATTCCTGCGAACTGCCGTGGTGCCTTCTCATCTTTGCAAAAATACAAGAGTTGAAGATCACTGGATTATGTTATACATTGATAAAAATATTTGTGTTCTTGGGTTACTTTTGGTTCAAAAAGACTGTGATACACAAACCGACACAAATTTTGTGCTGATTTTGGTACAGTTTTCGATGAATTTATCGCAGAAAAAAATACGAGACTGGGAAAATGTATTCCTCCGTTCGCAACGTTGGTATTAACCATTCGTTTTTTCTCAAGTTTCTTCAAGAAAACTAGCTGGCATATTTTCTTTTGAAATTGTCAACCGACGGCCAGGGTTATTTTGTGTTTTACTTCCCGTATTAACCAAACTTTTGTGTTGAAAGTTCCCTCCGTGTAGCATTCAATTTTTTTATGGTGCATGATCAAACTTTGATTTGGCCAGATTATAATGATTAAATTCCAGTGTCTAACCGTTTCTCCAAACACAGACTTGATGTGCGCGTTTTATTTCCCTCCGTGGTCGCAATCTGTTTTATTTATTAAGACATACCAATTGCGCTCATATGCTTCCTATCGAAATTTGCGAGAGTAAATCATGAGCAAACCACTGGATGAGGTCGTGACTAACGCTGACTCGGGGTCATGCATCATTTTAATGGCTCCGCCAATGAATTGCTCTACTTCCTTTTTATCATCTTATTTTCTCAACGAGCCCTTTTAACTCAATGTTTACTTCAACTTACAAATACAAGCGGATACCGTGTTGCTTTCGGTTCTTTTAAACGCCAAGTCATTAATTACATTAGAGCTACGTGATGAAATTCTTCCCTTCTGCTAGGAGATGAAGTTTAATTTTGTACGAGATATTCAACCCGTGTTATGAAAGCACCTTCAAGTAATTAAGACTATCATAATTTCTGAAACTCGTAGTTTTATTTTTCAAGTTTTCGGGATTCTTTGGAGGAGTTCTTGAAGTAAGGCCTTTTTAATGGTTACAAAATATATACCAATGTACACTTAATGATAGGTTTACCAATAAAGTGGATAATGAAACGTGTTTTTTATCAAACGAGTCTATACTACATCCCTCTGTGTTGTAGGGAACTTGAGAAAAAGAGAATCATTCAATGTGTGGTGGTGATGTTGGTACTATTTTTCGTAGAATTATGTTCTTTGAGGAAGGATGACGACAATTTATTTTCAGTGTGAAGTTTTTCAGAAAATTAGATAGCATTTTCTCCCCTCTCTCAGCGTTTCTCAAGTTTGTTGAATTGACGTTTACATTCAGTAGGCAATAATCTCAATGTATTGAATGCACCTACACGGAAAAAAAATTAAATGCTGATTTAGCATTTAAATTGTTGAGAAAAGGCCCGTCAAGTTTCAAATGCTGATTTTACAATACAAAAATGCTAAAACAACATTTGAATTTGTTCGTTTTACAGTGGGCGTAGTTAAGTTAGCATTTCGCCAAATGTAAAATCAGCATTTGAAACTTGTCGGACATGTTTTTGACAATATAAATGTAATATCAACATATAATTCTTTTCCGTGTATATTAATCAATCAAATGCATATCCCTTTTGCGAAACACTCTTTTTCTAAATATTTTTCTTTTCTCTGCCTCGCCTTTAGAGTGGGCTCCGAGAGGGTTTTTTCCTCTTTTTTGAGAAGTATAAACTTGGAAGATAAGCTGCCCCGAGCTAATTTAAACTAAAACCTAAATCCTAAAAAATAACAGCAATCTCTCTCGCGCGATCAGATCTGAAAGAAGAAAGCCTCGAAAGAATTAGGAGCGCGAACACATGGAAATACAGGCATTATTCTTTTCCTCAACATTTCCCGCCACAAATTGAGGCTAAGCCGCCTCTCGGGCACCAGTTCACACATTCATGATGCACGTCATCATTGTTGAAAAATTACCCCCCCCCCCCTCTTCCTTACACGCAAGATGTCGTTGCGACCCGGGTTTTCGCCAATACTCGTGGAATTTCTATTTTCCCCCTCAACCTCCTTATTGTCTTCCCTCCCATCCGTGGAGCAAATAATGCTTGAATAAAATAATATCACTTTAAATAATATTAATAAATAATATTACTGTAGTCTGTCATGTATACTCCACGTAACATAGATATGCTCGGCCATCTCTTCGTTTTTCTCTCGTCGATCCTTTTTTTCTAATTTGAGCACATACGTCTTTCAAAATTGGTCCGTAAATGCTCGCCATCAGCACAACGCATTAACACATGAACATCATGGAGAACCAATAGACAACACTGGAAAAAAAATACGCTTGATACAATCAGATTTAAGCTTAAATCAGTAGGAAATCCGCTCAAATTAAGAGGCATGGTTCTTGATTTTAGCAAAAATCCGATTGAATCAAGAGTATTTTTTCTTGTCGATGTTATTAAGAGTCTGGACTCAAGATCCAATGTGTTTTTTTTCCGGTGCATGAAAGAACGAATCAAAGTATTCTGATTTATGATTTCTCTTCAAAACTTTACATATAACACGATTTGCACAACGAGAATAATTGATTTTAACTCTAAATCAAGAAAATAACCTTTTTCTCACAACATTGCTTACGAAAAAATTGAATTTCCCCGTAACAAGGAAACAAGAGTCTACCTGAATCAAATTCCGCTTTACAACGGTTATGGCCGTTTTCTCAATCCAGCGGTGCTTATTCTCAACCCTGTGTTGTTCGAAGTTTAAACAACGTGCAACAGCCGAGCCAAAGCGCCGAGGTTGAGGTTGTCATATTTTCATACCGCTGAAATTGTTACGGTAATGTGTCGTCTGTGATTAAACTCAAGTAGACTATTGTTTTTCACACGAACGGGAAGTTTAAATTTAGGCTTAGACGAACGTTAATATCTTGTCTAGGGGTTAATTTCAGAAATGTCGTTTTTAAAATTGTGTTCTACGTGAAATGTTGCCAAAGAAACACACATCTTTTTAATGTTTAAATTCACATCTTTCCCAGCGGTACATTGCATTTTCATGCTACGGGGAGTAAAGAAAAAGTATTGGAAGTAAACGGTAAAAAAATAAAATCAATTGGATCCTCGAAGAAGCGAAGTGGCACTCGAATGCGGGACCTGTCAGGTGGGTGACTGGATCGACACCTCGATCTCATCGAGCGAAAACTTTCCCAAGTAAACGAGTTCGTCTATAAGACATTTCATGGTTAATAATAAAACGGTCATTCTGTTTTTTCTCAGCGAATAAATAAAGCTGCTTCAAGTAAAGCCGTAAAAGTTGCTCCTTCAGCTTTCCTGTGCTTCCACCTCTCTTTGTAAGAGTCGCAGAAACTGAGAAGTTTTATACATTTCTTTATTTCGCATCTCGTCGTGTGTCTTGGAGAGCTTTAATCCACCAACACCATCTCTTGATTTCTGCACTCACCATGCTTCTAATGCGTCGTCATCAAATATATCGACGGTGAAACTACCAAACCACGTATCTCGGTTTGCGACGTCGCAGACTTCCTGTCATACTTTATTTTTTAAATGAAAAACTACTCAACATCCAGTCTTGAAAATTTCTGTGATTTTTCCTCTTCGTGCGGAGGAAATTCTGTGAAAATTTCAAGGAATGATATTGATTTGGTCTACTTCAAAAAAATAAAATGTGAGCGTAGATTTTTAAACACCGCAAACGAGATACGTGGTTTGGTAGTTTCACCGTCGATATGCGTTTACGTTGGTTGTACGTCCTTACGCACGTCCGTTTTCTATACCATGAACGTAGGTTATCCCAATCGACATTCCTGATGTCCCGCTCGAACCGAAGCTTATCGGTCCCATCGGTGATTTTGCTAATTAGCAACACTGTTTTTTCTCCATATAAATCCATTAAAAATATCGATTTTAGGGGAGGCCAGCAGCCAGCTGCCTCACTAAGAATTCGTCGCTTGGCTGACTTAAGGGCGTAACTACACATTGAGATGAGCCCGGAAAAGCGTTGAAATGTACTGAAGGCAGGGTTCATTGCAGAGTGTATAGTTACGCCCTTAGGTCAGGTAGGCGATGAATCGATTGCTTTATACATTAAAATACATTTAAATGTAGAAAAAACAGAGTTGCCAACTTTCAAAAATTGCCACTGACCGAAGTTTGGTCCGCGTTACCGAAGTCTCTTTCTTCGCGCACTGATTTGCTGACTCAAGACGCACGCATTGAAGACTTCTCGATTTTTTTTTCTTTCAAAATATCACTTCTGAGCAACACCCACGCGTTTGTTTCTAAATGTCTAAAAATCTCTCTCTCAAGATAAATCACGCGTTTCATCTCGAGATCATCGTATTTACGACGGCTTTGGAGCGGAGCATCGCGTCGCACAGTGGATCGAATCAATTAGGGAGGTCGGACATTAAATTTTTGACATAAACTGCATATTTTGATGTTAATTCCGGCACATTTTAAATTTTAAGGGGTGCTGTCAAAAATAAATTTTACGGGGAAACCAATTGAGCCACTTTTAGAATCTCAAAGTTTTGTATAAACAGAGTTATACGCTTTTAAAGTTTTTAAATTTTGTCCGACTTCTCCTATCGACTCGATGCACTGTGCGTCGGTCCGGGCCCCGACTCCGAAAAGTGACCGCAATAATTCACCTTGCGTCACATCTTTTTGGACCCGTAAATTGCGCCATTCAATATTTCCTCTCACACCCTCCGCTCGGTACCGTTCGAAACCCCTCGATACAGCCCCTCGCCTGGGGGTCGATTTTGAACCCTCATCGAATGACCCTGATTGATAACTCTCTATCTTATCAATGCTATTTATCGATTAAGGTCGTTCGATAAGGTTGCAACAATCGAGGCGCTCATCCTTGGAACAAACACTCTCAAACGCACGCATGCTTTCCATCCAAAATGAATTATCGCTGCTGCAAATTGTGCCACATTCCGCAGGTGAACCCGATTCTCATCCTTCGAAATGCGATATCGATTCCTATTCGCAAGACATACGTCAAAACCTGTTCTCCGAATTTATTGCGTACACATTTTCTTTCGATATTTTGAAAAGTAAAACCGGTAGGTTTGGTGCACGCAAGAGATACAGACTTGTTAATTGACTAGTAAGGGATAAAATGACGTGCAAATTATGATGGTAACATTGAAAAAGTTTGAAACCTACTCTCAAAGGGGTAATTTGCGTAGAACACGCTTTTTCCAGTTTCCCTCGTCGGGCTTTGGGGGAAGGGGGGTAGTGTTTAGTTACTGTATATGGAAATAAGCAACGGCAAGTTGTGGTGAACGAAAACTGCGTGACAAATCCAAGCGCATAACATGTATCCAAAGACCTGGAGATCGATGATTTACAGAGACAGTGTGCGTGGGTATTGATTAATTTCGATGATTGAGTTCCGCTTGTAAACAATCAAGTGAGCAAAAATTTCAACATCCACACTGGTTAAAAAAAGAGAGAGAGAGAGAGGGAGGGAGAGGGGGAGGGAGAGAGAAGAAGAAGAAGAAGACAAAGGAGATGAAGAAGAAAAAGAAAAAAAAGGTAACCCAAAGAAACGGAAAGTACTATTCACACAGAAATGCATGTTTAACCGTGTAAATCGTGCAGGAAAGCTGTCGTGAAGTTGAGACGAGTCAGCAGGAAATTTGGCTTCTTAGTTTTACGGAATTTGACAACGCAACGTTAAATTTTGACGCCGGGTCGACGTGGGTTTCGGTGTGACCGCGCTAAGACGGCGCGGTGACAGTGACAGTCGGTAGCTTGCTGCTGACGAATCGAAACAAAACACGGTTTCCTCGACGCCCCGATCTCAAGTTGCCGCGTTTAACAAGGAATCATGCTCTTCATCCTCAGTTCACGAGTCATCAATCATTCATTCAGGGCTGGATTAATGTTTAGATGCAGTGATGTTTCAGTTGTGACGGGATAATTTTGATCGGATCTACAAGTCTCGAGCGCAGAATTCCTTCAATTGGTCGTGTAGGCAAAATGCGCTCACTCGAGTTCGAATAGTGGTATTGTAATGATGTGCAGCTTTGCACGGATAGCACAGCTACTGAGAGGAACAACCAGATCAACTTCACGGCATTTTGCGTTAGCTGATATCCCCATCTAGTACATTTTTTGAATAAACAATTGAAAAAGATCTGCTGTGAAATTTTGTGGGAATGTATTCTTCACAATCTGGGAGCAATCCATAAACATGTCCAAGCATAATGTCGTCCAGATCTTTGTTAATAAATAACGTAACTGTGATATTTTTATATATCGACGATGAAACCACCAAGCCAAGTAATCTTGTTTGTAGTTTTTTAAAAAAAACATGGTAAAACAAAACGCATTTAGACCAATTCTGGTTGGATTTTTCCAAATCATTTTTGAAGAATTTGAAATTTAAATTAATTAATTAATAGTTTGTAAATATGGTGACGTCCATACTATTAAGTATCTAACCATTTTTAATTGGTACTGGTATTTGTAGACCGACAGGCGAAGCTAGAACTGAAACATCTTTTACCGAGACGTCTTTTGGTAAACATTTTGCAGCTCCCATTTCGTAATTTCACCGAAGGACAATGTGAGACTTTACCCATTTATTCATTTCTTTATTACACTTCTTATGTACGTAAACTATCGTTTGCACCGAAAATGCAATCGGAACATAGCACATTTGGCACTTTTTATGTTGAACGTGTTGTCAATGTGTCAAAATAATGGCGAGCGCTAGAAAAATCGATCACAATGTATGAAGTTTCATCGTTATGAGGATGAGGATACTTAACTTACTTGGTGTCTAAAATATATTCCATAAAAGAAGTGTCTTATTACCTTACCCTGTGGGCTGATTATTAAAATTGATAGACAAAGCGATAGACAAAGAATACATAGGGAGTATGAAGTAATCCTATCGATTGAAATGGATGGCTCCTATAGACTAAGGGTGAATATGATGGACAAACTATAGGGTTTCCCGTGGGTTGCCGGTAGTTAGACTACCACTTACCTCCTTTGTCCATTACAACCATCCGCTTTCATCAATAGGATTCCTCTATATCCCCATGGTCTCTCTGTCTATAGCTTTGTCTATCAATACTAATAATCGCCCCGCTGTTCTTTATCATAGCGAATCATAGTCGTGAGCAAACAAACATCTCGTTTTCGTATTGCGATGGACTCATTCGTTGTCGAAACATGTGTCGGTAAATGCGAGCATATTTCATCGAATTTGGCTACGCTTTAGTGTCGCGACGAAAATCAATTTCTTAGTTTCCCGCCGCGCAGGCCACCCACACTCTAGCAATTTTTTGCCTCGGCTTTAACGCCTCGTCACTCGTATAAGTCATCAAAAGCGCGCTTGAGGTAAACTTGAAGATGATTTCACCCGAGAGAGATCCGCGGGAAACGTCGCCTTACTGGGTCACTGCGTTTGAATGAGCAAGCGATGGCGGCGTCATCGGCTTGTTTGCAATAAATAAATGAGCTGAAAAAGTGAGAGATGCATATACTGAAAAGCGATGGCGACGTCATCGGTCTGTTTGCAATGAAGAAATGTGCTGAAAAAGTCAGAAATTCATTTCAAACTTAAAAATATCGATATCAGGTGCCTCATCAATAGCATATTGTTCTACATACATTTAAATGGAGAATTGTCAGTGTTGCCAGCTTTTCAGAATTGCCAGTGCACGCCGTCAGTTTCCCTATATATAGGTTGGAGCCATTAAGGATAAGCCGAGAATATAATGGCTCCTTATTGCAAAATGTAGTCGAAATCAAAAGAAAGTGAGCACGAAGGACAACAACTTTCCCTCGCTTGGGTTTTCTCTCCACGCAGAGGGAAAGGAATTAAAAGGAGCCGTGAAACAATAAAGTCATTCTCTAATCCAGATTCAAGACGTAAGTGCATTATTTAAATGAAAGTAAAAACTAGGTTGCCGGGGAGGCAAGAGCCATTTCGGAGGGCGGGTCGCGGGGCGGGGGCGGGAGGGGGCCTTACGGGATGACAAAGACCGTTCTTTGGTCGGGAAAAATGTTTAATAGCGGGACCGGGAAGCGGAAATGAGTTGAATGTGCATTTTTAAACGAGACCGGGACAAAGGGAACCATTCGAGTCCCCGGGTCGGCAGGTTATTTGCGACCCCGCGACGGAGGACAGTTAAGACCTCGCAACCTGCATTTAATGCTCCTTCCGATTCCTTAACGAAAATATTTTCCACTCCGCGAGAAACTGCGCCGAGAAAGCTCTGAAACGTAAAGGTATTCCCGACTTGACGGTGAAAAATTACCCCTCCGTTTTGCAAACCTTTTTTTCAGGCGGGGTTTCTACGTACGGATAGATACCTGAATTGCCGATCGATTTTTTACATCGGTACAATGTGGGGCAATATGTAGGATTGAAATTCCTGCGCCAAGATTTATGGATCATTTATTGATAACTTAAATTGCTAAGCTATTAGAAATAATCAATCAAAGCCATTTGATGAAGTTTCAGCAATCACTGGAAAAAAACACATTGGATCTAGAGTCCAGACTCTTGAAAACATTGACAAGAAAAAATAATCTTAATTCAATCAGATTTAAGCTTAAATCAAAAGGAATCCCGCTCAAATTAAGAGGCTTGGCTCTTGATTTAAGAAAAAATCCGATTGAATCAAGAGTATTTTTTCTTGTCGATGTTTTTAAGAGTCTGGACTCTAGATACAATGTGTTTTTTTTTCCAGTGATTGACCTGCAAACACACATTGAACCAATGAATAACGCATAACACAGCTTCGATCGGGGATTTTAGGACTTTCAATGATAATCCATCAAGGCCATTTGATGAAATTACATCAATTGACCTGCAAACACATACATCAAACCGATTAATCAATCACACTCATCTTCGATTAGCGATTTCAGGATCTTCAAGGATTTCTCAATTGCTTGAATGTGGATCAATGTAACCAGGATAAAAAGCGAACAAGTGAAAAAGGTACACATGCCATACAAGCCATTCGGAGATGCCATAAACATATTTTACCACACACCCTTCGCCCAAATCCCGTCATAATTAGAGTACATCTTGCAATTAGGAACTACAATTTCTTTCTCGTCTATAAAAACACTTATAAGCATAGGGAACTAATGATAACTACGTTTTTTTTAAACTGAGCCAGAAATTGTAGTTCCTACTTGCAAAATGTAGTCCAATTGCGTTTCAATGTAGTCGGTTCGGGGTCCTCTCTAATTATGTAGCTACCGTTAGCCTTATCCAGAAAGGGAACACCTTGTAATAGTGTAAATCCCATTGAAATGACTTCATATCCTTTATGTAACTTCCTCCAGAAGTTTCAACTCAGCTCGTAGTTCCTTTCTCCGCAATAGTCTTGAATCTTGGTTGCTCTGGCTTGTAGCTCAGCCAGCGATTGTAAATACGAGAAAACATTCTCCGCTTTTTCCAAGAAGCGTATCCGAACGAATGAAGTATCTGTGGAAGTAGTCCAGTCAATAGGGGGTAAAGTAGAGACAATTTCTGAGGAAACTTTCTGATATACTATTCTTACGTATTTTTCATCGCTGAATCCGAATTTCACATTTGCGAACAAATCTGAGGCGAGCCAAAGCCGCCATCTTGAAAAAATGGCCGAAATTTGCGTTTTTCGGCCGAAAAACCGAAATAACTCGTATATTATTGAAATTACGGCAAAAGTAGTTATTTTCTAAATTAAAGTACATAAAATTTCCATTCAAAAGAGTCCAAGATGATTAAGATCGGATGATAACAAATGCCGTTACAGCGTTGCAAAGTTTCAGGCAAGTATTGAGGTTGAGCAATTTTCGTAACATTCCCTGCAAAAAGAGAGCTTTCAAGGTAATTAATCATTAAATCGTAATAAGTGTAAGTATGAATTATAAAAGGAGTGCAATTTTGAGTTCTTGACTTTCAAGAACGGCAGTGGATAAGGAGGAAGGGGTCCGGTATGAGCGCAGCTGCAGGGTCCTCCGTTCCTCACCCATTTTCATGGCCCGGGTGCGCCCGGTCGGCCTTCGTTCTCCGGGTTAGAAGTTTAATTTGAGTTGTAAACGATGTTATTCCAATGAAACCTCTCTTATTATTTCGGGGCATAACTGCTAATAAAAAATCAGATTAGGAACCTCAACATTTTTTGTCGTACTCTCACCCTTTACCCTTTTGTTGAACTTAGCAGACAGCATGCGAATTCCACATTTTATGATATGTTTTTTACATTTACACAGTGTGTAGATAAAATTGACGACAAGAATCCTACTTATGTCATAGATGTCCGTTTTTTGCTCCATCGAGTGATTTGGAGACAAAATGAGGCATTTTCATCAAGATGCAACAACCACGTGTCCTACGTAAAATCGAAGTATGTTCCGCTAATTCTGTGATCGTTTTCGGCGGCTATCCCAAGGATATTATAAGATGCAGCACGAAAAGACCTGGAACATGGCGAAGAGGACAAGCTTCATCAGTGGAAATAAAATTCCATGAAAGTATGGTCCCAGTAACATCACGAGCAAATTTTCTGAAAAGCGGCAAAAACAAATCCCGTTTGATCCAAAGGCTCATGAAACGTTTCAGGGCTGAAACCATGTCTGTGTTTCAAGCAGAAGAGGTCACTGACACAATCAAATAGTTTCAAAGGCCTTGGAAACGGCAAAACAGGGCGAAATTGTTGTCATTGTAGGAAAATATATTGATCGTCTTGTCCTCCTTACTGCTCAGTCACGTAACGTCAAAAATGCTTTCTCTCTAAAATCCGGCGAAGGTGAGACTCTTTAAATACTTTTCAACCGAGGCAGCCTTCAAAATGAAGTGAAAGCCGAACACGTACTGTTCATTCATGCCATTAGTGGGTGTGACACAATATCACCACTCTTCAGACAAGCCAAAGTTAAGTTTTTAGCAACCCTGGAGAACCACTCAGCCAACTCAGATGGTTAAAAAATCAGCCTTAAAGCAAGAAGAAATTTGTAAAGCAGGAAAATAATTTTTACTCGGATCGTTTGGCTACAAGGGTGAGTAGAAAAAAAACTTTGGCTGAATTTAGGTATGAAAGCTATGTACGGACTTTTTTCTACGATGTACAAAATCTCGCTTGTCTTCCATCTTCAGAGGATGCTGCCACATTTCATGCTCCTATCCTCAAGCACATAGCAATGGATGATCATCAAGAAATACGCGTGTGACTGGGGGGTGGCAGAATGGCAGAAATGGCCTCATCCCCATCATCACCTTGGAAAATCCCGCTACGGGCGAAATTTTAAGCAAGATCTCGTGCAAGTGCATTGAAGAAAGTCGCGGCGCCCGCGGTTTTTGGAAGGAAGGCCTTCATTGCAGTCTTATATGCGAGTATTGCCATGGCTCGTGCGAAAATAGTCAATATGACGCACTTTTAAGAAGAAGAAGAAGGGGATGACGTAGATGATCCACAAGACGCTGAATGTGCGGACAATGACTATGACATGCAGTGAAAGGAAGAGATTGACGAGGATGGAACAAGAGGCAATGAGGCGAAGGGGGAACCATGACATGGTGTAAATGCATTATAAAATGTGAACATCGTAACTTTACGCATGACATCTGCTGCGGTAAATAGCGAGAGTGGATTGGGTGGAAGTTCGTGCGACTAAAAATTTTGAAGCTCCTCATCTGATTTTTTAATAACTCCGAAATAATAAGAGAGGGTTTATTGGAACAACATCGTTTTCAACTCAAATTGAACTCCTCATACTGCTGATTGGATTACAGCGGTCGGCGCGCTTAAACTTAACGGACTCAAAATTTAGACCCACTATTATATTTTTGACAAGCCAGCAGTGCCTGTCTCTTTGGCTTGGTGGCAGCTATTGTTGTTATCAGCAAATATACCTATACGTGGGCACATCAAGTTTTTTTCCTCCGGAAAAGGTGCCTGTGGAGGACAGAAAAACTGATAACCGGGGAACGAAGGCCGACCGGGCACACCCGGGCCATGAAAATGGGGGAGGAACGGAGGACCCTGCAGCTGCGCTCATACCGGACCCCTTCCTCCTTATCCACTGCCGTTCTTGAAAGTCAAGAACTCAAAATTGCACTCCTTTTATAATTCATACTTACACTTATTACGATTTAATGATTAATTACCTTGAAAGCTCTCTTTTTGCAGGGAATGTTACGAAAATTGCTCAACCTCAATACTTGCCTGAAACTTTGCAACGCTGTAACGGCATTTGTTATCATCCGATCTTAATCATCTTGGACTCTTTTGAATGGAAATTTTATGTACTTTAATTTAGAAAATAACTACTTTTGCCGTAATTTCAATAATATACGAGTTATTTCGGTTTTTTCGGCCGAAAAACGCAAATTTCGGCCATTTTTTCAAGATGGCGGCTTTGGCTCGCCTCAGATTTGTTCGCAAATGTGAAATTCGGATTCAGCGATGAAAAATACATAGGAATAGTATATCAGAAAGTTTCCTCAGAAATTGTCTCTACTAAGCCCCTATTTGTGCTCTATTGACTGGACTAAAGAGGAAGAGACGAAAGTTTGAGCGGAATGATCTGGTTCGTTTCCCCGCTTTTTCCGCGAGATTAGTCGCAGAGCAGAGTAACAAGACGTGCCTCGACAGGACGCCGCAGTGCTAAATTTTAGATGCCCTATGAGATACTCTCTCTCTCTTGTACTAAAACTTGGATTTATCATGAACTCCCCGAAACGCCTCGAATACTGTTTAAAATAGAAATGTACATGAAAATTGATAAATAAACCTTTCCTTTGTAAATAATGAAATGCCTTGACCGAGCTCGAAAATTAAGCTACATCAGCTGTCGTTACAATGGCAATACAATGCATCCCACTCGTCGTAACTCCATATTCTTAGAGATAAATGTCAATGTCAGCCATGTTACACGGAAAAAAGGAGTATCTTAATCTCAACTATACCTTCAGCGGATTTTGGCACCAGCCATATAAGAGTAGTTGCACCAGCGCTAGAAGTGTAAAGCCACCAGCCAGGGGTGTAGTTAATTCAACGATACTTGGATTGCATTTTGCAAAAAGGAACCACTAGCATTGCAATGTTGCTAAGATTGTGCAACTTCTTTTGTCTTGGAGGGAAACCCCGATTTTCCCTTCTATTGTTTCTATTTTACTCGCTAAAAACTGTAAATTTAAGACAAAAATTACCATATAAATTTCAAAGTTTTTCACAATTTCCGAAATTTTATTGCAAAGGATGAAGTTGCACAATCTTAACATCATTGCAATGCTAGTGGTTCCTTTTTGCAAAATGCAATCCACTTATACTGAGGGCACCAGCTAGAGGTATGGTTGATCGAACCAAACTTTCAGCTGATTAATTGTTAACCACACCTATGGCTTGTGCAACTACTCTAATATCTGACGCCAAAAACAGCTAGGAGTATAGTCAGGATTGTAATAATTTTCTCTTCAGTGTCGGATTATATTAAGCCGTATTTTTCTCTTGATTTCTGCCCCCGTCTCCCTCCCTAAAGTACAATTTTTTTTATCTTGAACAGAGTTCATGTATTTTTCAGAATTAAACTGGCCACTACCAATGCGTGTCAGTGGCGCAGCGTCAATGATCGATAATCTATCTGTCCACATTTGAAGCCGTGGTAAAGAATCGATTATTCAGTTAATTTATTCGTTGCAAACACCCTCTTTATCTGCCCTTTTCCTTACGTTTAAATAGGAGATCGATCGACGCATCGCCGAGCACGCCACACCACTGCTGCGTTTTGTTGGACGTCTTTTTGTGAACCTTTTACGAATCTTTGACGTCTCGTGAAAACATGGTGAGCTTATCATCAGAGTAAGACGTAGTCAGTCTCGTCCCTAAATTGAGATACATCTATGAAACAAACACCATCTGATAATCGTCACTAAAACTTGAAAATAGAGCACCTTTTTATAAGCATGGATAAGGGTATTTCTTCAACAATTTTCGGAGCCATCTTTTGCCGTGGAAAAAATGGCAATTGCGAAAAGTTCTCTCGAGATTATTTGACGCAGTCGAAGTATCAAAAGTCCCGACGGTTCGGAATATTCCTCTTTTGACTTTTTCGCGGCGTCTTCTCTGTATTATCTCGAGAGGAGATCATGAGGCATAATCCCGCGACCTGACAATATTGTCACTCATTTTACCCGACGGCGCGCGTGGCCAAAGTGAATACCGAGGGCCGGGAAAAGGGGGAAAAAATTAATTTATTCTGCAAATTTGTTGAGAAACAGCTTTTTATGAAAACGCTTTAAACGCTGTTAAATTAATCGTATGCATGTCTAAGTCGGTGCGACGCGACGGGCCGCGCACCAAGAATATCAAAGCCTGGTTCTCGGCGCGATTCTCTTGATCTCAACCCCCACCCTTCGCACCCCTCCCCCTCGCACCCCGCTAAGGCGAACGGCCCCTTTAACCTCTGCCCCTCACGGCTTTGCTTAACTTGCCTCGTTTTCCTCCCCGCTCTCATTGCGAAGATCAAATGGCAAAGTTTTCCCGGGAACATATTACGTCGTTTGCGGACGGGGGAGTGGGAGCGGTTACCTGCGATTTATTTGCCGAAGGAAATATGAAAAGGAAAAATAACTCTCATTAAAGTTTATTTGAAACGGCTGCTTTTTACCTGCGGAGTAAATATCTTGAGTCGCGGCGAGCGTTGAAACTCGCGGGGAATCGCTCATTACGGCCCTCGCCGTCCGTTTTCAAGGCGTTCAAGATTCATCTTCGCCGAATGCCCACCGCTGCATTTCTAGTTGCGATGCTCTCTAGTTGGCAACACCGATTTTGCTCTATTACATCAATTAAATTTATTGAAAATAGCGATTCCACCTGAACCCGCCTCACCTAGAATTGATTTTTTTTTTACATTTGTACGTTTAATTTAGGAAAAGTAGCGTTGTCAACTTTCAAGAATCGCCAATGTGTACTTTCTGCTTCTCAAATTCTCAATAATTCCCCGTCTTTATCCATGGATCGCAGCTTATCCGGCAATGTGCCCATACCCGTAGTGGAATAGTTGTCGCAAATGATTCTTGCATTTCGTTTGGTGTAATGCGAGAAGTATTCATGCAGTCTCGTAGGCGCTAATATGCGTCTGACGCCGACCGCACCGTTTGGCGCAATGCGTGAAGTGCTCCTACAGTCTTGCAGGCGCTGATATGTGTTTGACACCGACCTAACCGTATTTGGCGCGGTTACTGGAACTCTTGTTAGGATAATCGCGGCATCGAACAATTAGGCTTCAAAGGCCCATGTTTTGTTTCGAGGCCGTATGAGTATTCCAACGTTGCCTCGTTTCTGCCGATAAAATTTTTTTTTTTTTGGAGAAAATTTCCGCGGTTCCTCTATTTTTCCGGCCATCGGTGGACCGTGACAGTCGGGCCGGTACCATCCGCGCCCGGATCGGCCCGCCGCGGCAGTACCCGCTGAACTTTGACCCGAAGGATGTGGCCCACGGAATTCAATAATGTAATATGTTTTTATTATGAAGATTAATTGTCCGTAGACATCAGAGGGATACTTGGCGCATCTATCCATGTTCCAAGCTTTTCAAATTTTCAGGGATTAAGACCGAATAGAATCCGTTTCTGCAGATCCACTCGCAAATTCCGTAAAGACTAGACGCCACCACCGGGATTTGAACCCGGGACCTATTGACCTTGAGCCAGACGCACTGACCACTATGCCAACCCTGACCGGCTTATCTCTAAAATTAAAACCCTTCCCGAAGCAGGATCTATCTATCTAGTGACGTCACGTATTGAGCCATAGAGCATGTCACCGTAATATGAAACAGAGTAGTCGGAGCAGTAGCTGTAGTTAAATCGAACGTGACAAAGCCTGTCACATCCCTCAGAAGTGAGAGAATATTATTGGCAAGTTTGGCAGGCTAATTGACCGGTCAACTTAGATTGATTGCTTACTTGCGTCGCGTGGCCGGTGGTGGGTGAATTAGGTTGGGTCCGAAAACCGGTGCTTGAGGAGCCCTTAATCAGATGGATGATGCGTGTGCATTATGGATAGTATTGTTGAGCGGTGCACGCGATGCCCCGTGGCTCCATCCCCATTGTCATTGTTTACCCCACCTCCCGACGCGCCACGGGGAGGAGACACCTTAATTAGAGATGTTTGAGCCTTATTGACGCGTTACATCTCAGTTTGAAACTGTGCGTAAACTTAGGTCATGAAGAGCTGGAGTCACGCTGTGACCTCGATTGCATTTGGAAGGAGTCGATCACCTACTTGGAGTTCTTAGAGTTGAAGTGGGTAAGAACCAGACTCAGTTTTTTTTTTGTTTTTTTCACACAATTTAAAAAGGATTTTATCTCAATTCTGACTTTTTAGCATATTTTTAAGCAACATATTGACGGTAAGTCGGCAATCGAATAACTCGGTTTGCAACGTCGCAGACTTCCTCACTGGTAAAAAAAGTAGCTTGAATCTAGAGTCGAGACTCTTAAAAACATTGACAAGAAAAAATACTCTCGATTCAATCGGATTTTTCCTTGAATCGAAGAGCCAAGCCTCTTGATTTAACCGGATTTCCATTTGAATTAAGGGTACTTCTTCTTGTCAATGTTTTTAAGAGTCCGGACTCTAGATCCAAGCTACTTTTTTTACCAGTGGGGTCATACTTTTTTTTTAAACGGAAAACTTTTCAACGGCGATTCTCTGAAACTGCCGTGATTTTTCTCCTCCGTGCGAAAAAAATTCCGCAAAAACTTCAAGGAATAATGCCAATTTGTTCTCCTTTAAAAAAAATAACATTGAGACGGAGATTTTCAGACACCGCAAACGAGATATGTGAGTGCGGACTTACGCCGTCGATATGCCCATATTTCTTCTCTCCGTTGTTCTGATCGGACTCTCTTATGCCTTTTTTGTTCACAGTTCCTCCGAGTATCCGGACGACGCCTCTTAACGGTCAGCTGACCGCCAGAAAAGGTGGAACGATTACCCTCGAATGCAAGCCGTCGGGGAACCCTGTGCCCAGTGTTTTTTGGTCGAAAAAAGTAAGTTCATCAGTTTTTGTCAGTAATTATATCATTGTTGCCGACAAGTAGTAATCATTCAAGTAAATAATGCCGTTTCATAGGGTAATTTCTGACCCTTTCGAGCCAATTAATATTTATGTTAAGCACACATAAAATGTATTTACTAGCCACTCACTAAAGTATCGGGATTCTCCAGCCGAGAAACTCCTTTCAAATCACCGTATTACCAACCGAAACATACCGACGAGTGCAATCGTTGTAACTTGTCAAAAAGTAATCGCGCTTTTCAAATAAGCGTCATGGAAAAGCGAAAATAAAATGCATGTTCGTGGGAATTGTCAATCCTGAATTATATATATAAAGTGTCGGCACTCAACATCCAATCCATAAAATTAGTCGCCGATAACATTTCAATCACTGGTATTGAAGCGCATTGGCCCCCGGTAAATATGAAGCGACTCACCACGAGGACCTGACTCTTTCGCAATCTGGTTTTCAAATGCGTCCGTTAATTTTTGCAGAAGGCGGACGCTTCAATAATGCCTGAAAGCTCCATCACTCTCGTTGCGCCATTCATTTATAACCCGGAAACTTTCTGCGCCGCCGTGTTGTAAACTTTTCGAACATTAATTGTACGAAACACATAGAAAGTTCATTAATTGCAATTTTCATCAGGTTCATCGGCAGAAAAATATAATGATCACTTAACGAGTTTTTTTCGCCCATCTGCTCAACGAGGAGGGGAGGGGTGGAAAGAGGGGAAAATGTAACGACTGGGAATTAATTGAAACTTGTTGGAAGTTTATTTTTACATCGAAAAGTAGGTAACTACTTGCCATCAAATTAGTGACTCTGGATTCATAGGCAGCGTGGTTTGTCAGCTTATCCTCGCTTCACGTTATTTTATTCCACGCTGCGAATAACCATGTAGATCTAGTTTCTTTTTTCTTTCGAATGAATTTCCCCCGGAAATACCCCGCTGGAATCTGTCATGCAGAGAGGGGCTACACATAATAATTGAAGGAATGCCAATTAAATAAAATGTGAAAAGCGAGTTGATCCAGCAATTTGCTTTGAATTCCGCTCGGACATACATTTCAACACAGTTGTCCCACCTGCTTGAAAAAAAAAAAACAACGTCGGTGACAAAAAATAAACCTCGCAGAGTGATTGGAGCATCGACGTCCAGAACAAGTAGCTATTTTTTTTAGCTTAGGCAAGTTTCGGTCGTAGTAAAAAACCTATAACAACCTCTCCGCACACAGAGCGGCTTTTTTTGGTGTTGAAACGTACCAATAAGTCAATTTCAGTTGAAATTTATAAGTATTTCAATGCAGTATTATTTAAAAGCTCGTATATTTCCAATACTGCCGTGCTAAGGAAGAACACCGTATGTACACTCGAGAGTTGCCAAATTTCCTTCGATGAAATGTTTATTATTAAGGACAGTTTTGAATAATTTTCATTGACATTTTCAGGAGCCTCAGTTGAAATTGCGAGCAAAATTATCTAAAAAATCGGAAGAAAAATGTTCCTGATTTAGTTCAAGTAATTTGGCAACGCCTGAAGGTTCGTACGGCGTTCTTCCTTAGCATGGCGGTACACGGACTTTATGTCCACTTTTTCTACGTCCTTTTTCCACTTTTCCTATGGGGAAATGCGATTTGCCTTTGAAAAAATTAAATAAAATTATAAAACATGCAAAGTATTCAACCTTGTTCAAGGTATCAAATAATAATATGCTCTTAAGTGTATTGTTTGGGAAGAGAAATACTCTAATTATTCTGCGGCTTTCAGTCCTAAACCTTGGTCTGGACTTATCGTCCGTGTTTGTATTTATTCTTTATCGCAGTTCTTTAGCGGGAGTTATTCGTCGGATTCCACATATCTGAAATAAATACGGTAAAATCATTTCTTTGAAAGTTATATGGAAGATCATCTCTTTTCCTGACGCTGCTCTCGGGATTTCATTTAATCTCCCACTGAGGGAATGTACGCGGACCATGTAGAGAAGCATGCATGACATTAAGGAGCTGTTTAAGGAGCGAGTATGAATGGGGCACCTCCAGTGGTGTACAGTCGCCGAAATGTTGCTCGGTGAACGGTGGCCGTAATTGAATTACAAAGCGGAGCTCGGTTATTGTCGACAGTAATAATTACGCGGTACTTAGTACACCACCCGACCGCCACGCCGCGCCGAGCCGGAGTGGTCCTCGATCTGCGGGCAGATTAGCGCCCCCCGGGCCCAGGGCCCCCGGGGGAGCGAGGGGGGGGGAGCAGGGGCTTGACCACAGTGTTGCTGATAAATCACCCAGCAAATGTTGACCAAATGCCTTTGCCAGGGAAATTATGCAGCCACCCCTGCCAGCCCTGCCAACCCTTCTACTCCTGCCTCCATTACTGCGTTTCCGCCAATAAAGATAGCACTTCCCTCGCCGCTCACATCAGGTCGCCGTTGCCGTCGCAGGGTAGAAACCCCTTACTTTCTCGGAAAGATCTGTAAGAAAATAGCCAATTTTGCATCAGAAATGGCAGCCCTGTATCAGTTCACCCTGACTAATTTATTTTCTCGTGAATTACTTTCGGCCAATCGAGGTTGCCGATTCCGCAACGTCGACGTGGCGTGCTTTGCGATATATCGATTGTTATGCGATTTAATCCTATGGAAAAGGATCGATAAACAGGGTGATCCCAGCGAACACCTTAGTAATCGAGTCTTTACCATAGGTTTAAATGGCATAACAATCGATACATCGCAATTCACGCCACGCCGCACTGGTCTCTTCGGCTCAACGCCTCTCAGGAATTATCACTCTCGGGGGAGGAAAAATAGAGTGAATCGCTTTTAAATTGAAATATTCATTTTTTGAAAATAGCATCTTGCGTGCTTGAAAAGTAACTAGAATTGTAAAAATAATTAGAAAAAGTTTGGCTATCGCACGCGTTTTATTAATTATTGATCGTGCACGCACATGCTCAGCACCGACCTCATAACCATCACAAAGCCTAAAACACTTAAACTGAAAAGACAATCAAGAAGGAAATGGTATCACCAAGAATGATTAAACCTTGAACCTTAAAAAAAATAAGGATAACTGTAAATTTTGGTGCAAAATTGAATTTTTCCTTAAAAATCTCAAACACTATAATATGATTAGCCCCCCTTCCTTCCCTCTAAAGCGATCGAACCCCCAGAAGCGCCTCGTGCTTCAAGCGTTAAGCGTTACGCATTAACATTATGATTTTATATCATAGAATATTGTTGCTGAGTTAACTCGATTATTACAACAAGATTAGGTCGGAATTTGTGAATGTATCAAAAAGTAGATCGCACAAACAAAACCATTAGAAGACAATCATATAGGCATCATGACATCGTTCAAATTATAAAATATTTATCCTCTATGAGGGCATAGATAGTGTATGTTTTACTGGATGCCAGACTGTTCAGTTATAGTTAATGCATATGTTTTTGTTTTCTTATGAAGCATTACTTCACTTATCAAAGAGAGAGCATTTCCTTAAGAAAAACATGGCAAACTTTATGATTAATGAACTGACAGTCAATCGATTAGTGGTGAACTTGAATTCCTTTAATACAGAATGTTAATATGCTGTTATTATGCAGAATGTAAATGAGCTTTGTAAGTATTCTGAATAACTCGCTACGTTCGATTGTGGCACACCATAAGGAGGATACTTAAAGGAAAGTTTTAGTATTAAAAAGCATTAAGGAAAAGGCATCGTCGGGTTTTAACGCTTTATACATCGTTTTCCAAACACATCTACTTGTATTGAGTTACCAAAAAACACATTCATAACGCTATGTCAGATTTGTAAAAGTCGTACTTTTTTCACAAATTCTAATGAAATTTGATGCATTTCCGGTTGTTTTTTTTTTCGCATCATGTGCTAGCAGTCAAAATAGTACATTTCTGTCGCCCAGAAAAATTAACGAGGGGTTTTGAAGAGCGCCTGATACTTCCTAAAAAATTAAACCTCGCTATGGGTCTCGAAAAGTTCAAAGAGTCTAGCACTGAAATATCTCGCAATTATGATCGTCATCGATTTTCAAACGAAAAAATGTAATTACATCTTTAATTCTTTAAGTTGAAAATTTCTCACTCTAATTATTTTCACTGCGTTATCGAATTTTCAAAAAAACGAAACATTCCTTTGTAAATTTTGCAACTTTGGCCAGAAAACGACAACGTAGGCAGTATTAATCATGTGTTTTACCTCTGTGATTTCCAAACGAAAAAATGTAATTACACCCTCAGGATGCCGATTTCTCTCTCTCTCTAATTATGTTCACTACGTTATAGAACTTTCGGAAAAAACGAAACATTTCTTTGTAAATTTTATAACTTGGGAATAGACTTACGTCCCTTCGTCTAGCTAACGACAACGTGGGCAATGTAAGTCATGTGTTTTACATCCAAGCTTGACTCACCTTTTAGAGATGCTCTTGTGCGTTGAGCCCAGAATGATTTCGCCAGGTAGCTGGAGCGAAAGTTTGCTGAAGCTTCGTTTTTGAAATTTGATTTCGCGAGTGGCTCTGTCACGCGGCGAAAGGAGAGAAAAGCGTCGAAGACAGGGTAGGCGGGAGGGATGGGGTTGCTCGCGGGAAACTTGTATTCCTTGATTAGTTTTTCCGCACTCACCGCTCGTTGTCACGATTCACGCGTCCATCTCGGCATCCCCGACGCTGCCACACTCCTCCCTTGGCCTGCATTCTCCGGGCGAAGGACTTATCGTCGCTCCTCTGACCTAAAGGCATAACTAAATTTTGCGATGAGCCCTTCTTTTCGTATAGCTCATTGCTTTATACAGCTCATCTGGCAACAGATGTACGTTCTTACGTTAGAAGAGCGACATTATCTGGTCTGAAAAACTATGATCGTTTAATGACGTCCAGGACCTAGAGAATAACTTATTGCTTTCTGCAGCTCATCTGGAAATAGATGTACGTTCCTACGTCAGAAGAGCGACGTAATCTGATCTGAAAAACTATGAGTGTTTAATGACGCCCAGGACCCAAAAAGTCGCAAATTACCGGTATTTATCGATGAATAAAACATTATCCGGGGTAATCAACGAGTTGGAATTGGAAAGCGGAAGATCATTCACCGTTTGCCCCAGGATCATATTTTTTTCTGAATAGATAAATAAATAAATAAATAAATAAGTAAATAAATAAATAAATAAATAAGTAAATAAATAAATAAATAAATAAAAAAAAACTTCGATAGTCTGCATGAGAAAATTTAGTTTACTCCCTGGGAAAGTTTGAGATAACTAACAGTAAGAAGAATTATAAGATTTTCAAAAGAGATTTCCTCTCCGAAAATGAGAGAGATGAGGAAGTCAAGGCATTGAACAAACCAGGAATATATATACTCAATGGTTTAAATTATAGGTATGAACAGTTTCTGTAGGGAGGGTAAAAACTGCTGAACTGGGAAATACATTATATTACCTTTTTACCACTCAGCACGCCAGTTTAAATTACAATCAGATTCTTTAAGTCAAAATTGTTGTTAACCCTCCATGATTTCTGTTTTGTCTGTCTAACACTAAAAAAATTAGGGTTTGACTGAAAATACACGAATTCATGAAAATCTCGGGGGAACACAAATTTATAGAAAACCTTTCATGATGCAGGGAGAATCATCACTCTCCTCAAATTTTTTCCCATGCACCTTTAAAGTTTATAAAACCGCAAAATTGAGGCATCTTCATGAAAACTTTGGAAATCTTAAGAAGTTTTAAAATTGTGAAGGAATACGTGGTTGTGTTTTTAAAAAAGGGAGGGTTACATGTTTTGTTGTGTGAGCCTTTTTCAGCCATTATATTAGGTACAAAATAAAGGGTACCGAAATCCCAACACATGAATTCGTGATTACACCGAAACCTCATATCATGGCTTAAATGATGTTTTATGATGTTTTTCAGTCTGAAATGTACATAAATCTGGGGACTGGGGCGCTATGATGTATAGGTTAAGGTTGGGTTAGGGGATTCTCCGGCGAGGCAAGTCCTGTTACTGGGGCGTTATAACATCCTCAAGTGTTTAAATATTCAAAGCACGCGATAATTTTTATTTAACTTCACGTTTATTGCATATGAGTATACAGAGTTACCCATATACCGTACCGTCTTGATTCTTATGTGTAGTCGCGCTTTATTTTTTATGTATCTCAAGCAGTCATCCGATCGAACCCATTAAAATTGTTCAACATTTTTCGTTCCGATACTCAAGCAGAAATTGCAGGAGGGAGAATCAATCACAAGGAACCTAGTTGGTATAAAGTTAAGCTTCGAAAATTAGATCGTAAAAGTCACAGGGTGGGTACAATATTTTTAAAAGCACTGGAAAAAAACACACTGGATCTAGAGTCCAGACTCTTGAAAACATTGACAAGAAAAAGGATTCTTGATTCAATCAGATTTAAGCTTAAATCAATCCGAAAGAAAATCCGCTCAAATTAAGAGGCTTGGTTCTTGATTTAAGCCGAAATCTGATTGAATCGAGAGTCCTTTTTCTTGTCGATGTTTTTAAGAGTCTGGACTCTAGATCCAATGTGTTTTTGTTCTAGTGAGAATAATGAGCTATTTGAGACTGCTTAAGAACAATCCCTTATTATTTGAAGAGGAGGACGAAATTCTAGAAAATTTATTTTCATACGCCACTAAAATGTCGATAAATTCGTCGTTTCCAAACGAATGAACGTAACTCCTTTCCAAGGTTGCAAAGTTGACGCAGAAAATTTAATTTTTAACATGAATGCACCTGCGTCGGTTTGTTTTAAATTTTCGTATCAGATCAGAAGAAAAATCAGCAAAAGTTTTCGGTTAGGAAAGACCAAGATTCTCCCGGTAAATATGCAATTCCCAGGGGGAAGTTTGGCAACATTGAAAGGTAATGATAGGAAAGAGATGAAACACAATAGCCCGAACGCACACAACGATAAAAACACATGAAATACAAAACAAATTGGTTACAAGGCTAAGAAAATAGAATATACAAAACCAAGACGTTTCGCGCCGATTACACGCCCCTTCTCAACTGGATCAACAGCTAAAAAATTAATTATTCAAACAAGAAAATTAGCATGCACCTGACCGAGGTAGGAATCAGTTCAATTTAGTTACGTTCTTTTGTGAGGAAAACGGCGAATTGGACTGCATTTTGCAAAATGGAACTATAAAACCTAGCCCGGTTTAAAAAAACGTATGTGCCATTAGTTTCCCTATGCACGAAAGTGTTTTTTCCAGAAGAGCCAGGATTTATACTTCCAAATTGCAAAATGCAGTCCAATTGTGGCTGGACTAACCAACAATCAGGATCCTGCCACATCTTATTTTTTGTGTTGTATATTCTGTCGTGACAACGAAGAGAGCAGTAAGTTCATTTCTGTATGAGCCATGGTTAGCACATGCCTTTATTTGTCCCGAGGTTCATCCCAGCGTGCACTTACTGCTCTCTTCGCTATCACAGCAGTATTGCGCTTTGAACTCTTGATATTTTCAATGATTGACTTTCTTGCTTCATTCATTACTCTCAATAACTTCACTGTTTTTCTGTTTTTCTTTTTGTCAACAGGACAGTGTTTTGCCCTCCGGAGAAAGGTCCGTGGAGGGATCAACCATCACCCTTGAGAAGGTAGACAGGCATCAAGCCGGGATTTACCAGTGTACAGCCGAGAACGGGATAGGGAAACCTGCCACCGTGGACATGACTCTTGATGTCTTGTGTAAGTAAACCTCATGCTTATGTTACCTTCGAGCAGCGGATTATCCTTAGTGGCGTGGCGTGCTTTGCGAGATATCGATTGATCTGCCATTTAAACCTATGCTAAAGGATCGATTAACAGGGTGTTCGCATCGAAGACCCTTATAATCGATTCTTTACCATAGGTTTAAATGGCATAACAATCGATATATCGCAATTCCCGCCACGCCACTGATCATCCTCACAGCTGAGGAATGCAGCTTCCATTCCACTGATTTTACCTTAGAAACGCACTGAGAAAAAACTATGGCTTATAAACCTATTAGAGGTAAATATGGAACACTACTAATAGTAGTACCTCTACATATAATAATAGCACATATACCTTAGTTATGGTCTCTGTACCTTAATTAGGTACAGAGACCTTAGTATGGTTCACAGACCGAGAATCATTAGTTTATTTACGACTATTATAGGTGTTCCATCCCAATCGGAAATTTGACCTTGGGCAGATCGGAATAATACTGTGGCAACCTTAGCGAGACTGTGAGCATATTTCAACAGTAAGGTTGGCCTGAGAATCTTGGTACAATATACCATCAATACTGGATATATAACCTTAGTATTTTAATATTGCACCAATATTAGCAACATTAGAAATCCAAGGTCAGGTGGTGCTCGGTGATTCCAAGATTGTCACAATGTTGTCACAATATTGGTTATACAATATTGGTAAACTAATACTGTCGTAGAGTTACGTTTTCAATATTGCAGTAATATGTTAGTTTTAACATTGGCACATTATTAAAAAAAATACTGAACATAGGCTTCTGCTTATAATATTGACACAATATTGACACAATATTAGGAAAACAAAATTGCTAAAATAATATCGAGACGATGCTATCTCTGTGATACTGCGGTATTGTTATTATGTTAACATTCAATTAACGTTAGAACAACAAACATAACAGGCTTCTGTTCGTAATATTGTCATAATATTGACACAATATTGGATATCCAAAACTGCTGAATTGATATTATGCTAACATTATTTTTACAACATTGTGGTAATGTTCGCACTTTAACATTGTCACAAGATTAAGAAAATAAACATTTTAGGCTTCTGTTTCTAATATTGTCATAAGATTAACACAATATTGTGCGCGGCGAGCACAATTCGACCGCGTTTGCTATTTCCGCCACCAGGGCGCGCTCGCCGCAGATCTGCCGTTGCGGTCCCTTTAAGGGCAAATTAAAGGGCAAAAACTGCGACCTTTCGCTTTTTGACGTAATAGGCACATGATCCATAGGCGTCTACCCCATCTTACCGATATTCTTAGGCCAAGGGCTCAAATTGAGCTTTTTGGCAACGGTCCGCGCGCGGCCGCCCCGTCAATGGGGCTGGTTCTCGTTTCGCCTGGGCAGTGCCCGTTACTAGTGGGATCCGAGTAGAATATTTCAGCCTGTGCAAGCAGCCAAGAAAATAGCTGACTTAGGAAGGTTCCTCGGCCCTCCGACTTTCCGTATGCCTACAGTAGGCATTGCGAAGCTATGAAATTTTTTCCGCGAGGACGGCAGGTAATACGTACAGCATTCTATCGCGTACCTTGCCTCAGAGGTAACATCGGAAATCCAAGCTTGTCTCAGAGGTAAAATAAATATCCTGCCAATACTGTGACAATATATTAACACCAAGTCTATGGCAACATCATGATCACAATATCCGCTAAACAAGCTTGGAGCAATATTATTAACATAACGTTGTCACAATATTGAATATCCAAGTTTGTCTCGGAAGTAAAATAATGTCCCACCAATATTGTGGCAATATTGTCAAGATAGGCTTGGAGCAGTCTTACAAACCTAACCTTGGCACAATCTTTGGGCTCAAGCTTGTCCCAGAGGTAAAATAAATGTCCTGCTAACATTGTGGGAACATTAGCAAGATAAGCTTGGCAACTCTATTCAAATGTGAAAAAATGTCATACTAAGCTTGTACCAAGGTCAAATTTCCGATTGGGATATTTACCTCTAATAGGTTTATAAACCATAGTTTTTTCTCAGTGCGGATCAGTTGCACGTTACACAGAGTCATGTTTTGATTGCACTTTCTGATTAACAGAAAAATCAACGGAGCTACCGCTTTAAGCGGAACGCTGTATGAAAATCACGTCTTAGGGTTTCTGGCGGTCTGGAGAACATGAAAAGTCAAAGAATTTATCTACCCCAGGCGAAGAAACGCAAATTCATTTTAAAGTTGCTGTATTTCTTTTCTCAATTTTTATTATCACACTGGAAAAAAAACACATTGGATCTAGAGTCCAGACTCATGAAAATATTGACAAGAAAAGGACTCTTGATTCAATCAGATTTAAGCTTAAATCAAAAGGAAATCTGCTCAAATTAAGAGGCTTGCTTCTTGATTTAAGCTTAAATCTGATCGAATCAAGAGTATTTTTTCTTGTCGATGTTTTTAAGAGTCTGGACTCAAGATCCAATGTGTTTTTTTTCCCCAGTGGCACTTGGAAACTTTTATTGATTGAATTGTGCTACTATATTTTGTAACCTCGGAATGAAGATACGTTCTTTTGGCTTGGATATGTATACGCCGATTTTACGACCCGACAAATTCGAAAAATTTACAGAAAAAGGAGAGAAATTTCACGAGTAATGCAGATATGGGAAAATCGAGTTTGAATTAGGAAACAGATTTTACAGTTATTGAGTTACAGCATCAGCTTGCCCCATAAAAAAGAAGAAAACATCAACATCGAACTGCAATTGTTCGTGTCATTGATGTTGAGATTGACTTCTAAATTTTAAAAGAAACTTACCTTATTCGTCGAAAGATGTCTGTCTCACAATTCAGCGTGAACCAAATTCAGTACCGCCTTACTCAATGTTGAGACCCAACAACCTCATCTCGTAGAGCAAATTCTCACCATCAGTCACCTGTCGCAGTAAAATGTCTTTTATCAGGGACCTTTATAATATTTCCGTGCGTAAAAATTGGTTCTCCGTCGCTTGGAACGTCAGCTTTTATGCATCTACAGGATTGAGGAATCATAAGTCTAGAAGGCGTCATATATGGATTCACAAGGTGTGCATGTTGATGTTTTTGTGCAAGCTGACAACTCTGCATCTTAAACATTGTCTGCATGTGAAAAGAGCGGGAACTTCTATCGTGGATAAAAAATTGTTGCCAAATATCATCATAAACTTGGGCTGTCTTGCATGCGTTTTCTTAAAAGAAACAGAAGTCATCGATTTAATTGAAAATTGACAACACTACGCCAGAATGAGATGAGCTTGGTGGAACCACATTATCAAGGGTTTCGGTGAGTTGCTATTTTTCACGTAAAAAGCGTTTTATATACTCGTGAGTTACTTAACTTTTGAGCGTAGAAAATTGTGACGGAGATGTTTCGCACGGACACTTACACTCGTGGCAAGAACACCTACGCTTTTTCATTAATATTCATAAAAGTTACCCTTTTACTGATGTGTAGTTCCAAGCTAAAGCTCATTTTTTCACCCACCTTCCTATTTTTCTGAGATGATGTTGAGAAGAAACAACTTTCCATTCGTTACTCCAAATTCATTTGCTCCGAGAAAATCTCGTAAGTAGCGTGGTAAGGCGGCGTCTAGGCACTACTGCAACCCTCATCAATACCATTTAAATAATTTTCAGCATTGTTTTTTGAAAAAAAAAAAACAACTTGTTTGAACAAATATTATGCTGAAAATAAAAGCTATCTTTCGTAAAGAAGAACTAATGGCACATACGTCGTCTTTAAAGTGAGTAAGAAAAATTGTTCCCTATTGCTGAGCTGAGTAGGTATCGTTCGGATTTGTCATTTTTTAGGCTCTAACATTTGCCCTCTGTAAGTTTCGTATTTTATTTTCCGCATTGAGAATAAGAGGGACCCACGGTAATCTCATCCGTCCTGAAAGTCTAATTAAATACTCTTGTTCATTAAAGTGTAACCTCTTTCGCTGCTTTTATCCGCTTAGCTCTCTTTTGTTTCCTTTTAACCCTTCTGCACCTTTTCTGGTCCTCCGAATTCGTAAAAAACCTCAATTTCATTTTCATTGTCCGGTGTTTATCACTGTTTTGCACAACACAATGAATAAATCAGAGCTACTCCCAATTCTTACTTCGTCTAAAAAATGAAGTTATGATAGTTAGAATATTTGTTTTTCATTGAATCCGCACGGATCTAATTTTATGAATTGTTTTATACTTCAATTATTATTTTAATCTTCAACGAGTTATAAATCTATTTTTTCCTTAGTTCCCTTTTCCTCCCTCTTTGAAAGTTAAAAAACAGTGTTTCAAGCTTGAACTGACTGAGTAGGAAACGACCCAGCAGGACAATACAACTATTTTAACTCTGGAGTAGTTGAGGAAGTATCTTCTGAGTTGAAGGAGTTTTTCGCCGGCCGCATAGCGGCTGGGTACACTGAATACACTATACGTCTCTCGGCTGTTCTTGGTACTCTGATTAAATTTTACAAAGCTGAATCTACTCTTTTTGCGGAGTGTAATACACCTTTATGGTACTAATTTTACTTTGCATTCATATCACCCGGGGTTTTTAGGCGATTTAAAGACTCGAGCACCGAATTTCACTCCTCGATTTTTAACTGTGTACTCATACCACTAATTGTACCTGAGACCATACTTTTTGTTCGGTACGGACTAAAAGAGGGCAGCCGTTCAGCTAAAACTGATCTACTTTTTACCCTGAATTTCTCCGGGCTAAATGTCTTAATCTACTAATTCTTCCTCGTTAATTTTAGGCGTTTGTCAATAACTCAGCTGGAAGTAATTCTAAAAGCGCGAAAAGGAAAGTGTGCCGCTACATGTAAACGAATCTCGCGTTTGTGTAATTTTTTCCTCTTCTGATTTAATATATAATTAACGAAGCGCTCGTCGGAGCCTTGGAATATTTACGAGAGGAGAAATCAACCCCCGCCGAGATTCAGTCGGAGTTAAGTGGAAGGAGAAGCTTCTTTTTCCGGAAAGGTGCATGGGAGCCCCAAGCAGAGGCAGAAGTTCCTAACTCATTTTTAATGTTTCTGTCAATAGACAGCGTTTTAACTGCTGAATCGTTAGCTATCTTCTTCGAGCGCGTCGTTTCAGCGCCGCCGCCGCCATCGCAGCCCCCCGTCCTTAATGGGGTTAACTGCCGCCGAGCCACGCTTGGCCCACGCTTGTTGCTGCGACGATTTTGGCCCGGAACTTTGCGAGGCAACTTGATCTTATTGCCACTGCCCAAGTTGCCTTCCCGCAATTCGCCCATGCATATTTCCGCCGAGCAACACTACACCCCCCCCCCACCCGTTTCGAAATATGTTGCGGAGACCCGGAAGTACGAAGTGCTCCTGCTGCTGCTCTGTGTTCATTGTCAACTTGCGGAGGATTCCGAGAGTTTATCCTACGTGTAGCCATGTTTTGTACTAATATGCCGACGAGCTCGCGAATTCAGTGACGAGACGTGAATGATCGAGCATCGATTTTTCTCCATTTGAAGCTGTTGTAAAGAATCGATTATTAAGGTGTTCGTTGCGAACACTCTATTTATCAAACCTTTTCCATAAGTTTAAATGGTAGATCATCTGTATTTCACAAAGCATGCCACGCCACTGCTAGTAATCTCCAAAAAGTAAGTCGTTTTTCCGCCTCTTTTTTTTTTTATTTATAATTTTACGAGAATGTTGCTGACGTTCTGCTCACGACTTCGTTGCCTCTTATGACGTTGCCGTTTCGGCGGAAATACAATATCAGTAGAGGTGCGGTGGATTTTTCCTAGAACTGACCATTGCCTGTGAGAAATTTTGAGGAGAATGGTTAATGATTACTTCCTTGTTGAAGCTACTGTAAAATAATTTCAGCCGATTTCTCTATGTAAATACTGATGAAACTCGAAAGACCAATGCATTTTTGGTAATCGTCATGCTGAACTTTAAAACGTGTTGTTGTAAAGCAGATGATACACCTCTAATGTTTCTAAATCCTGGAATACTTGGAATATACCAGGATTATTAGCGGACTGATTATTGAAACTGATAGACAAAACAGACTTTACGTAGTTCGCCTGACGAAGGATCGTAAATCCATTCCAAGGTTGCAAAATTGACTCTAACGATTTAATTTTTCACATGAGTATACCTGTTCGATTTTTGATCAAAATTGTTTCGATTTTTGTATGAAATCAGAAGCAAAATGAGTGTTTTCAATTAGAAATTTCCAAAATGTTTCTAATGGAAGTGCATTTTGAGCGGGGAACTTTGGTGACATTAAACGGAACGCGACTTTAACGTTCTTTCGTTAGGGAAACGGCGAACTGGAAAATAGAGCAATATTTTTGGTCGAAAAGGATGATTGTTGTAGACTAAGGGAGAAAATGATGAACTAACTATATCGTCTTTCATTGGTTGCCATTTGTTACTTCTCTTTTGTCCATTGGAACCAGCCGCTTCCACCGATAGGATCGTTCCATTTTCCCTTCATGTTTGTCTATGGCTTTGTCTATGAATTCCAATTATCGGCCCTCCGGGAATGTATTTGGCATTATGGAAAATCTGGATAAACGTCATTGAATCCGCGAAGAATTTTATGACAGATTTAGGTTTGTAGATCCGGAACTGCCGGAATGGCAACCGAGGCGATAAAGAGCGTTCCACGTCCCCACGTGCTCATCGATTGAAAGCACCTGGAAATACTTAATCGTCATCGGTAAGCGATAATCGTTGACAGGCGTTATGGATGCGGATATCGGAGCCGAGCCAAAGATTCCTCCGCTTTTCGCGGCGCAGCCCTGCGAGCAGTGACTTTATTCAAAATTGTCAAGCTGCTCCGGCCCCGGCCCCGGCTGTTGATGCGACACGACGCGGCATCCATTGCTGGGTTCGAGAAATCAAAGTTCCTCCCAGTCTCCGTTCACCACCAGTCAACACTTGGCTCTGGATTTCAATAGTCATTTGTATTCTAAATATCTCCACTATGTGCTGCTCTCCTTAGAATACCTTTATAGGTGACAGGATCTGTGAAAAGGCGCCGCCCCTAAATTACGTATCGCCCAAGGGGGGGGGGGGAGTGTTACGCAGTTTTGTTTTTACGCGTTAAAAGATAGGGAAGGGGGAGGAGGTAGGGATCTACGGCACAAAAGTGTTACCGGGGGGGGGGGGGGGGCAAAAATCCGAAAAAATGCGTTACGTAATTTAGGGTCGACTCCAATGCGACCTTATACAAAATTTAAAATTAAGTTTTTGGTAACACTGGGCAGAGGAAGAAAATCTGAACATTCTGATGCAGGTTTGTCCCTAAAAGCTCTCCGATTGAGGCAGATATCGTCACCTTACCGCCGCCTTACCTTCAAAATTTCCGCCGCCATTTTTTTTTTTTTTTTTTTTTTTTAGAGAAATGTTTGGTTGAATCTGTCCGAAGATTTCTCTGAATTTTATCGGCAGCACAAAAAATTCAGTGAAATTTTCGGTCACCTTCATTGAACAATTTCTCTGTTTAAAAAAGAATGGCGGCGGAAGTTTTGAAACTTTGCATGGCGCTTATGACACTTTGGCCGGAAGGTGTCAATATGACATCTCGAAGTTCCGAAACAAACATTTTTAGTTTTGTAGACATAGCTAACCTGTGTAGTAACCAACCATGCAGACTGTCAATTTTAAGAGGGCCCGTCAGAATTTTTACCTTGAGCAGGAACTCCTATCGAAGCATGGAATATGCCTTAGGGTCCCCGTGCGTGTAAGATGAGCCTAATCTCACTTAGGGAGGGGGGGGGGGGGGCGTTCCGGGTGCAATCTTGCAGCTTCGTGCAGGATCGGCGATGGGTCCCAGAGGAAATCGCTCTCTCGCGGATGCAAACGTCTCTTTGTTTCTGATCCTCTCCTTTATTTCTCGCTCCTCTCCTCTCCCTCTCCCTCGCCCTCGTAATAAACCTGTAAACGTCTCAAAATGAGCTACTGACGATACGCCCCGTTCGGTACTTTTACGGCGCGTTTACGCTTTCGATGCGCTGTCATTAGCCCGTTCCGTTTGTAGCTGCAATAAAAAGAAAAACAAAGGACGATTTTTTTCCATTTTTTGTTTTGTCTTGTTTTTCTTTAAATACCTTTTCAGCTTTCGTAACGGAGGTAAAGGCGATTTCAGCCTGCCGCCTAAGAGTCGCTAAGCGAATAAAACATAATGGGGCAAAAGCAGCGTGGAAAGCAAAGATTGTCGTTGTAATAGATATTATCTGAACCGAGGAAGGAGGGAAGGCCGATAGGCGTGCGAATTCGTCTGTTCGTTCGTTGGTAATTTTATCCGTATCTGAAATCCGTAAGAAGTACAAACTTCGTGCCTAAAATGTGTAATGAAGTCATTTTTACCGTGCATAGATAACTGTTTTAGGGTTAGAGGGACTGCTCGATTTCTTGCTAAAATGATATTACAAAGTATATTGTCGTACTGAGGAAAAGTGCCGCTCCATATGAGCCTTTAGATGCCGCTTTAATAAATAGCGAATGTACTGGGTAAATTTTGAACAATTTTTTCCATCAAATTTTTTGAATAATTTTGTTTGTAATTTAATATAAAATATCTGAAAATTTCAATCCTCAAGCATCAATGTTTTATTTGGAAAAATTTTGCAACTCTCGAATGTTCACACGGCGTTCTTCCTTAGCATGACAGTAAACCTTTATATCTAAAGAATTCTCCTGCTCTGTCAGTTTTATCCAACTTCCATTACAGTTTTTACAAATCTGCCCTTATTAACGGTAACATTATACTGCACGTTTCCATAGTTAAAAGCACCATTCACGAATGAGTTAAACTGTGGCGACCAGCCACACGTCGCACCAATTAGCGCTGCCTGAGGGCAGCCCTGATTGGTGCAACGTGTGCATGGGCGTGGCGATTGGCCACACGCTACACCAATCAGCGCTGCCGGCGGTCAAGAGCCCGCATCAGCCGCGACTGTAATGTCCAATGGCAGCGCTGATCGGTGCGACATGCGGATGATCACCGCAAACTAACAGAAACTATTCGGTTTCGCGTGCTTCACAGCTCTTTTTCATAAAATTAATTTGCTTATACTTAAATAAATACAACTTAAACACGTTCAATTCTTGACTTCTCGATTATTTTCAAAACATTAGACAAGCTTTTTTCCCCTCAAAGACAGTCATGTATATTCTCTCTGAGTGTTCTAGTATAATTGGGGTTTTGCGTTTCATGCTCATTTAACCAACTTATTAAACTACAATAATTCATTAAAGGACTTAAGAGACGTTCTTTTTCAACGAAACTCGATAAATAACGAATTTGACTACATTTTGCAATTTAGAGCTATAATTTCTGGCTCGTCTATAAAAACACTTACGTGCATAGGAAAGCTAATGGTATACATTCGTCGTTTCTAAACTGAGCTAGATATTGTAATTCCAAATTGCAAAATGTAGTCCAATTGATTTTAAAGATTTTCTTCGTTGCCCTTTGAAAGAAATTAAGATGATCAATCAATAATCAAAAAATCAAATCAGAAATTACCCCGCATCGTGCCATCCTTCATGTCTCGCCTATCCTGATGCCTTAGACAATTTAGCATGGTTTTAGGAATAAATAAAATTTTTTGCCGCGCGCACAAGGCAACGTAAGGCACATTAATATAGGTGGCGCGAGTCATTGGTTGCCGCAGCTCTGGAAATTGCTCTCAATGAAAGGCGACAGAACTACATTATATCGTTGAGAGGGGTCGCGTTTTAATTAGCGAATCTTATTATTCAATTTCCGTATCCTTTTAGCCTCTTGTCCCCCGCCTTGTACTCGGTTTCAGCTCAGCTGCGATCATCACGTCATGTTGTCAAGTTTCCAAGGCATTTGTGTATTGCCACAGTCCTGTTACTAGATTACGGATTCAAACTTTAAGAATCCGTCTTAATATAATCAGTGTCAGGAAAACTGATTGTATTCTCTGCATCATACACAGAGTAAAATGTTTATCTTCCATGTGATATAGAATAAATTGACTGTGACTAAATACATATATTTTGGCTCAATTTTGTAAGCCAAACTGTTTCAAATATCCATTACTGTTTCTTAAAAATCAAAAAAATTACAGAAAAAAATTCTGAAATTACTCATTCTACGCCTTCTTTTGCAAGGATCCGTGCAATTATTTCATTTTCACAAAATTCTTGCCTGGCACCTGATTTAAATGAGTTTGCAAATTTTCAACCACGAAAAAAAAGGGTTAGGGGTTATCCCCTAAAATGTCAGTACAACCCCATATTGGATTTTATATGGACATTTCCAGCTAATTGTGGTAGTAGAGAAGCATTTGGGTTAGTGACCTAATTTATTGGGGGACTACCACATTTAATTTGGGTACTACCACAATTAATTGGAAATGTCCATCATCCATCATCTACGTCTATTTTTTCTATGCATGGAGCTTTGTTCAATGTAACCCAAAAAGAAACTAATCAACCGTACGTTTACGAGTATTACGTATTCAACTTCTCACATCAATTTTAACTGTCGATTCTTTTTCTTACTGCGTAGGTTGAACCCAGGTCATGTCTGGGCACACCTAGTTTTGCTTGAAAATCTGGGTTTGCCGGTAACACAGTTATAAACGGCGAGAATTTAGAGGAATGCTGCCTCGGGCATTGCAATCCAAGGAAGTTACACAGTTCTCCACGGCGAGCTCCTGTTTTTCCTGTAAAACGCTGCACGTATAACTGTTGTGAAGTATCGCGAGGCGGTGGTTTGGCAAGCGAGGGCACTCGGAGTCCATTTGCAAGGCAATAGAGGTATCCAGACGGTGCTTCTCACGTCCAATTCATTTGTCTCTCATATTTGTCTCTTAACGACTCTCAAGTTCTTTCTGCCCCTCGCTCGGATAACTAGCGGGGTGGTTTCCACGGCGGAGAGGGCCTCTTAAATCAATGTTATCTTCTCCGAGTTCTCCGAGTTGACCAACGTGGTGGAGCGAGTTTTTGCTCTGACGCGCGCCCGACGCCCGCGCGCCTCTCAGTTCGCTCGCCCGGCGCGGCGCGACGCCGACGCCTCCGCCTCCGCCTCCGCCTGAGCACCCTCACTCGATGAAAACCCTTATCGAAGGAACGGCTTTAATAGGAATCAGCCTATCTCTGTTCCGTCTTGCATAATTTCCTTTTTTTCTCTTCTTTTTATTTTGCTGTTTTTTACAGGAAAACTATCCTGGGTTGTCGGCGCACAGTGGATCGAGTCGATGAATACAATTTAAAAACTTTAAACGCTTTCAACTCCGTTTATACAAAACTTTGGGGTTCCAAAAAAGGCTCTATTGGTTTCCTCGGAAAATTATCTTCTAAATGCACCCCTTGAAATTTGAAATGTGACGAAATAAGCATCAATATTCGCGGTTTTAGTCAAAAAGTTTATGTCCGACCTCCCTAATTGAATCGATCCACTTCCCCAAAAATTTGTCAAGAGAAATTTGGCAACATCTACAGGCTCATACTGCGTTTTTACCTAGTACTGCAGTATTGCCGATGTGACTCAGATTAATGAAAGACCACGAGCCGCGTCATAGGGAACGCTCCGTAGAACGTGTGACTGCGTCGCCAGGGGGATCTTATCGGACGCTATAAGCTTCCTCTGCGATATGATTTTTAATCAGAGGTCAATATACGCAACTTTTAAACTATTCTTTGTGGGTAAATATTTAAAAGAAAATCTGAAGAATTTCGGTGAACCATGTGCTTTCGCTACTTTTCAAAAATGCAATAATTAAAAAATAATACTGCGAGCAACCTCTTTTAAGATATGCAGTTTTTTCATCCCTTCATCGGCAAGTTGGCGGATCCTCGCAACCTCACGAACGCGTGAGACCGACATCTCTGGCGTGCTATGGAAACACGCCGTATGATTATTCGAGGGTTGCCAAGTCGTCTCAGATAAAACATGTATTTTTGAGAACGCAATTAAGCGTATTTTTCCTCGAAATTTTCAGGCAATTTAGATTAAACTGCGTACAAAATTGTCTGAAAATTTTGGGGGGAAAATATTCACAATTTTCCCCGCAAATTCGGTATCTATCGCGGGAAATTTGGCAACGTCTGATGGCGCATAGGGCGTTTTTCCTGAGCACGGCAGATTTGGCGTAGGGTCGAGCTGATTTATTCTCCGAACCGAGCAGCAGACGGAGTCGCGATGCAACGAGCATGACAGTCATAGTCGGAGACATTTGCAGCCTTAACCCGCCTTCCCGGTTGCCTTTTTTTTCCGTTTCAACTCATCCATCTAACATTCTCACATGGACAGTCATGAAAAAATGAGAGCGCGATGCCATGAACAGCAACTCCGCTCAGAGCTGAGAGAGGTCTCCAGAAATGTTGAGTCATAGATTTATCCACCACCCTAACAATCCGCCGCCGTCGACTTTTCTTCCGGCGCTTACCTGCCTCAGTGTTGCCAGATTTCCAAGGGCCATTTCACGAGGGATCCAATGGAAGAGGAGGAAATTATAGTCAACAATTGGCGACTCGGATTTTCTCATTCACGGTGTTGTTTCCGTGAAATGAAACCGAGGAACGAAGGGTAGCCGGATTGATGCGAACGCGTTTCACATTTCTCGCGGGGAGTTGAATCTAGTAGTAAAAATTGAAGCGAACGGACACACTGGGGAAAAAAAAACACATTGGATCTGGAGTCCAGACTCTTGGAAACACTGGAAAGAAAAAGGACTCTTGATTCAAGCAGATTTAAGCTTAAATCAAAAGGCAATCCGCTCGAATTGAGAGGCTTGGTTCTTGATTCAAGCTTAAATCTGATTGAATCAAGAGTATTTTTTCTTGTCGATGTTTTTAAGAGTCTGGACTCTAGATCCAATGTGTTTTTTTTCTCCAGTGCTCGAAAAAGACTCAATATGAGAGCTTCATCGAAGATGAATCGAATGACGCTTCACATTTCAATCAAACGCATGTTTCTCTCCCCTCTTTTTTCGTTATCTAACTCGTATTTTCCGAGGAAATTACACTATTGCATTCTCCCATGATGTCGGACCCAGGCCTGAGACCTTGTGAAGAGCGTGCAGATAAATACACATTCCTCTGATCGCTAAAACGTGTTCCCAAAAACGTATCGGCTGTGATAACTACCGAAAAAAAAAGAGACAAATCGATATTCTTGACTGGGAAACTTACATTTCGCGTTGAATTTAGAAAGTTCGGCAACGCCATGACGAAACCTAGCTCTTCTCCCCAATTACCCGCTCAAGACACTTGCACGTTTCGTTGGAAAGAGCACGCGCATGCATCTCGGAAACAGCATCCGATTCAAAATACTTCAAATTATTTCTTCTTTAAACATCAAAAGACGACAAAAGAAGGTCTTTTGAGCTGCCGGCATAACCGTTTCGCTCGCTCCGCCAACTATGCGATTGTTGGCGACCAAAATTCTCCAGACCCCGGACACCCCCCCCCCCCCTTTCGACTTTCGTTCCGAGCCTAATCTCATCACGTACAGCAACTCCTCGCAAAGCTCCAGATTCTCGGGTCTTCTCGCTCAAAATTCAGTGGCGTGGCGTGAATTGCGATGTATCGATTGTTATGCCATATAAACCTATGGAAAAGGATCGATAAACAGGGTGTTCGCAGCAAACACCTTAATAATCGATTCTTTACCATAGTTTTAAATGGCATAACAATCGATATATCGCAATTCACGTCACGCCACTGCTCAAAATCTACTATCGGGGGTCTCAACAATTTGCCAAAAAATCCGCCCCTACGCCGCAACTGAAAATCTCATTCGAGTTAAAGCTAAGTGCAACGTTGAGATACGAACTCCGATTTGGGTGGCGTCAAGCAAGTCTTTGTCATATCTATATTGCGCCTCTTCACACATAGCATCTATTAGCGGGAAATAGCGGTTGTATTCAGTTGCAAGGAGGCAGAGTATGGAATGATTCTACACGGGAAATCCTGCACAGTACTGGCATGCTAGGGAAGAACGTCGTATGAGCTTTCAGACGTTGCCATATTTCCTTTAATGGAAAACGAATGTACTGGGAAAATTTTAAATACTTTCTTTCAAAAATTTTAGAGAATTTAGTTTCTAATTTATGCTAAAATATCTGAAAATGTTATAGAAAAATATAAACATCCATCCTTGAAACAATTTATATTTTATCAGGGGAATTTTGGCAACTGTCAAAGTTCATAAACGGCGTTCTTCCTTAGCATGACAGATCATTACAATACAAAAATAGCCTCGTGGATGCCCTTGAGCACATTTGCAGAGGGTCAAATGTACGGAACAAGATCCTATCGAAGGGATCGTTACTTTGTAGCGTGAAATCATCTATATTTGTAATAATTTTAGCGTCTTGCGATATCAACGAAACCATAGCCCAAGTTTTTCCCGCATCAGTCTGAGACATGAGCGTTTGGAGGAGATCTGAAATCAACCAGCTAGGATGATGACGAGGAGCCAGACAGCACCTCGCAAGAGTGAAAGTACTAATATTTAGTCAAGACTATCGCGCTTCACTGAGCGATCCATCTGGAGGCATGGTCTCTGAGAGCCACTCATGTATGAGGATATGCTATCAGATTCCGCGTTGACGCCTTCACTCAGTCTCGATACGCGATACGCGTGCTAACCCAATTAAACTGTTTGGTTTGACTAAGGCGCCGGGTGAAGCCATCGCCGTTGTCAGATTTAGGTTCGTTTCGTATTTATAGTTCTCCTTTAAACAACTCCTTTCCCTCGGAAGTTCTGTATGGTTTTCACTGTGATCAAAGTACATCCGTATCATAGCATAGCATCTTTAGAAGAATAAATTTCGTAAATTTTGAGTGAAAGTCAGGAGTATAACTTTGGAAAGGGACCCTTCAAAGGGATCAAAATGATATACAACTACAAAAAATACAAGATATGAAAGAAAAAAAAAAAAAAAAAAAAAAAAAAAAAAAATTGCAAATTTTCTCAATTCTAACTCTTAGATGCCGAAGACTTTTGTATCCCCCTCAGAGGAGATCTAGTTGGGTCGATTTGACCCGGCGCAAGATGTCTCTTGATATTCTTCAAAAATGAAGTCCCTGACTCAACAGAACTCTCGCCAAAATACCAATTTTAGACGTCGCTCGAGAGATATCGAAACATATTTGCCCGTTTTTCTTTATTTATATTTTGCTTTACTTTTTTCCAAAATGATAATTAGTGGAACACATCCCAGTATATTTTAAGCAAACTTAACCTTAGCATTCCTCAAATTTTAAAAATGAGCGACATCTCATCGCGTGTTGATGACGGCGCAGAGATACAACTATTCGTGCTTGATGGATGTCCGTGTTGCATCCTCAAAATTGAAGGCGCGATGGCGCGAGGCGTGAACTCGCAATGTTTCGCTCTATGCTACCAAGAAGGTGTCGTGCAGATTCGGGAGAAACGTTAAACAACGAGACCGGATTACATAATCCCAATTTAGGCAGTAGTTTAATTTACCAATTGCTGTTTTTATTCCCTACGGAATGTCCGTAAGTATGTATATTGATCGCACACATTTATTTTATCGATTTAGCTTTATTTAAAAATGAGTCACAAAGCCATTCAAAAGCGGAATGGAAAATTTTCCGCAGGGTCTTGGACCCTTTCGACACGGATCCAAATCGAAGGGCTGAGAAATTTAAATGAGACATGTCTCATCCCAACGACTCGGAGGGTTATATAAATAAAGTCGGTCGCCTGAAAGATGCATTCACCCCCGCGACCCAGCGTCGCTGCGGTGTTTTTCTGCAAAACTCCTCATCCGGCAAGTTTAATTAAACTTTCAACATTTTCATCACGTCTCCCTTTAAATGCCATCTTTGACTCCTCTTATTTTCTTAAGGAATAAAAATATGTTGCGTGACTGCCGAGACGGTCTCGCTGCTTTTCCTGTTCCGTTTCCACGGGCCGGTTTGCGGTCCCCTGGTCCCACGGCCCTCCTTCCGCGAAACCCCAGTCCTTAACTTTAATCTCCGACCTCCTCCTCCCCCTCCTGACCCCGGGTCGCTAATGAAATTGCGACCACCTGAGCTTGACCGAGCTAATCGCCAATGCTCCGGCTTGATTGAAATTCCGGAATTCCGCTTGCTAATAAGAGCCATCAGTGAACTGATCTCCGCTCCGGATCTTTCCCTTCTCTCCCGGTATTATTTCGGTGAGGTTTATCCTTTGTGTAAAGAACAGCGTTATGATGTCCACAATCTTCTCGAATTTGAGCTTTGTCCGGGGCAACATCACCCAAAATCCGCTTTAAAGGTCTCAGATCGCGTCGACGGACTGTGTTTTCGATTTTGCAGTATGCTCCGAGATTCAGGTGAAATCCTTCGGTTCGTCCTTGCCCAGTCAAAAGAACGAAATTAAATTTCAGCGTTGTAAAATTTCCATTAGAAATTTTTATTTTTACAGTGAAAGCTCGCTAAATCGAAAATAAATTCGACTTTCTCGGCGTTTCTTCTTTACCGTAGTTCGACTTAGCGAGCTTTTTTTGTATCAGGAAACTGTTGGGCTGAACATTTTACCCATTTTTCTTCTGACTACGTGCACAAATTAGCAGGATTTTGGACAGAAATCACGCATTTTTGCGCATTTAAAGTACTTAACCTCCTCTGTTGACTATTTCTGTCTATATTTTATTACATAATGTATCTCTTGGTGTTTCAGATCCTCCCGAAATCGAGGTTGAAAAGAGCTGGGTTCATTCTGGTGAGGGTTACAGAGCAGAGCTTGTGTGTCTCGTTCATGGAGAACCAGATCCTACGGTAAGTCTTATTAGAAAAACTTCTAATAGCCCAATGGACCATCCAAAGCCAAATTATTAGCCCAGGATTGGGTCATTAAACATCTGTATTTGTAAGGCTGGAGAGCTAACGCGATGCTAAATTGGATTATCCTTAGAGTATTACTGAGCTGAATGGAATAGGAATTCAATGACGTCATAAAAAGTATCGTAATTTACGGGTGTATGGTCTTGCAAGTTAAAGCGGGATTGAATATATGCTCGGTGCAAATGATATGGATTTTTGGTGGAAGTCTGCTAAAACCTCAAGAAGGAGTGAAGCCAAAAGTAATTAGAATCTACAATTGATCTGTGTGCATCTATATTAATCGAATGTTTGAAAGGAAAATTTCCTGCGAGACCATATGTAGTACGAAAATTGAGCTATGTCGATTGAGTGCGTGTATGCGATCCGAGACAATTAAAAATTTTAACGGATAAAGAAAATTTAAGTTTTGATAGAAGAGCTCCCTGGCTTCTACCTGATCCTTTAAGGTTTGAGAATTTTTCTGACGTATCCAATTTACCTGATTTTCTAAGAATTTGTCTCCTTGCCTAGCTGCGGACCAATCATCCCAACACTGAAAATGTGATATTTTTAATGTATAAATGACGATGAAAGCTATCCAAACGCGTTGGTTAATTTTAATAACAGTCATGATAGCATGGAACGGAAAGTCTTGGCACGACACTAAGATTTCGTTGCTCTCCTGACGTAATGGCGTATTACCACTTTTACACGAGCCCCAGAAAGCATGAAGCTTTACCGAAGACATGGCTCACTCCAAAGTTTAATCTCGTCGTTAGGACAGAGTAGCGACGATTTACGTAAACTAAGTCTCTCGATAAGCATCACAAGCGATAGTTACCCGACGGAATGAATATTCACGCGACTTGAGGACGTAAACAGCTTTTGATTCATGCAGATTTTGTATTATCGCTCTTCGGCGGCGAAGCGTGAAGCATCAACTATCGATATTTTCCCATTTAAAGCTTCGGTAAAGAATTGGTTACAAAGATATGACCTGATAATCGATTAATTTCTATAGTTTTAAATAACAGATCGATCGATTCACCTTAAGCACGATACGCTACTCTTACTCTCACTCGCGACTTTGTCTCTAAAGCTTAGGTACCTTTGAATTGACGCTGCATCGACTTGAAGACAATAGGGCCATTCCGAGTATGTGAAGCTCCTGACCTTTTAAAGAGAAAAATGTCGAATTTTGCAATTTCGAGCTCTCAACGGGGAACACCCAGCAGCCCCTGAAAAAAGCTTCGCAAGATTTTAGTTTAATTTTCTCACCAGCTGCTCCTTTTATCTGTGCATTTAGGAATTCTTGGTCTAAATTTAACCTGAAAACTAAGAGACATGTCTTGGAACTTCAGTACCTACGTCATTTGTCTCTCAATTTTGAGCTTTCAGGGTCAAACTTGTGCAGTCATTTCCAGCTTTTCTTTCTCTACGCTGTCGTAACATTATAACTGAAATTTGAATTTTTGGGAGATAAGGTCCCTACTCATAGATCAGGGCACGCAAATTTTCAACGACCATTTATCATAGTCTGGGGAAAGGCTGCACAACAATACCCAAGATACATACATAAATCGATTTCATTTTCAACCGCACGAAAAAAGGCGAAAAGCGGAGTCGTCGATTCGCTGTCATTGACTAACAGGAAATCGACGACTAAATTTTTTACTTTTTTCTCAGATTGAACATGAAATGGAGATCGATTGGCAGGTGTCTGAAATTTTGTGAATTTCATGCTCAAGAAGAAACTACTGAGCAAACTGAGCATGAGAATATGCTTGGTCTCTGAATGAAAAATACTGCGAACGCAGCACGCAGCTCCTTAAGCACTACATACACAGTAAAACATCATTTTTGTGCAAATTCTCCATTGTCATTGCTTTTGAAACGTTCCGGTTTGTTTTCAAAATTTTATCCTCTGTATTGTTGTGCAGCCTTTTCCCAGATCAAGTCGTTATTTTAGTATGCACTTCGGCTGATTAAGTTGTTTTTTATTTGAACCGCGTTTCGCAGAAAGGAACCAAACCAAAATTTAAACTAGGATATTTAATTATAATTTTGAAAATTATTAGTTTTAACTTAACTTAAAATTTTAATAAAAAATAAATAGAATAAAATAAGATATCAAAAATAAAAATCTTAATAATCCAAATTTAACGCAAGAGCATTGTAAGCATGAGCATGTAAGAGCTATTGCCAAATTCAACTGGGCAATTCAACTTTTTACAAGGAAACGATTGTGCGGATTCCGTAGCTGACGTGGCTTGGTTCCTTTCTGCTTAACGCTGTCCTGTCATAGTTAGTTGCCACGGTGTATGAGAGTCCTCTCGATGAGGGCTCCGGAGAGAGCTAGATTCGCAATCCGACAAAAGCATGGCGAGGGAATTAGCATGGCAATAGAATCCGTCTATCGATCCGGGAGCGGCGGTCATCACCGACACCGGGACCGAGGCGGCGCAGCCTGGGCTCCGGAGGCACTCGCTCGGCATTTTTAAATATTGAAACAAAGAGAATAAATATCGCGAAAAATAAGGAGGAAATGCACGAGGCACGCGTAAGTCGCCGGGAATTATTCCGACGAAGAGGACGGCTTGTCTAAATATGATAATCCAGAGCCGTGCCTCAATGCGCCGAGCGACGTGCAATAAACCCGCGGTGCCGACTGCGCCAGTTATTACTGCAAATATTCCCGCGCTAAGGTGAAACGCTCTAAGAACATTCGCTCGTCGCCCAACTTCAACCGATAAAATATGAATTTCCGCGGAAAGTTATCATAATTTTTCCCTGAAAATTTGCAGGTACGTAGATCGAAGTGCGAATGAGATTCCCTGAGAAATTCACGAAAAAATATTCCCAAGTTTCTTGAAAACAATTTTACTTCATCAGGGTAAATTTAGGAGTCCTTGAATGCACTTACGACGTTCTTTATTAGCACGAAAGAGTTGAGAAGCTCGACTTTTCGGCGACTCGGCAACAGGCGACCGAGACGGTGGTGATTTAATTAATACAATCAAACTTGACAAAGCTTTTGTGTTATCTTTCTCCTGCTCCCCGCGCCTCTTCGGCCGCCGCGCGTCTCCTTCCATTTCCCTTTTTTTCCATCAGAACAAAGGCCTCCCTGCTTTCTTGGCGGGAATTGCGAAGGAGTTAACACGTGTTTGTTGTCGCCGGCTCTTAATTAAGATGATACCTTCACTTGTTTTACACTTTTCCTCGCACCACGATCACCCGATTCAACTCTTTCAGTTAACCTCGGCTGTTATTTTCGTCGTCAATCGGATGCACGCAATCTATCTGTGCCCTCCTTTTTGCTCTAATTGTGACTGGGTTTGTGAAAAAGGAATGGTCTTTTCCATGAGGAAACTTTCCCAGAGAGCCAAATTCAGGTGAAAATTTCGAAACTTGAGATTTCAAGATTCTCCACGAGGAACGCTCTCTAGCGGATTTATTTCAATTTCCTCATTGCAGAGGGGCCTAGCTGCTCTTTTTCTGTGTGCATGTCAGAACTCTTTACCTGTAAACATACAACTTCAACCTGAAAATTTAGCCCGGAACTTAAGAATTTTTGTCTTGGAGCTTCATATTCCCCTCTGTGTTTAGGTTTCATCTGGATCAAACTTGCGTCAAAAATCCAGATTCTCCTGTGTTTGCAGTGTTATTAAATATTCAGACTGGAATTTTTGAAAGAAAAGGCGATTTCTCACAGATCCGGTCTCAATCACAGACTTTAATGTATTTTCAATTTGGAAAAGTGTGCCCTGCTCAGAAAAGCTTTTCCTAACCCCTCCCCTCCCTCCTTCTCAGCTCATTACAATATATAAAGTGAAAGGTCAAAACCTAGCAAGCGTCCTGGGAGATTACGAAAGTACTGCATAATTGTTTGTCGATTTTTCTCTAAAAATGTGTTTAAATTTATTTTTTTCCCTAATTTTTTTCCTGACGCATTGCAGCAAGAAGAGTGAAAATTCAAAAACCGGCAAGCGGTATCTGTTTTTGAAAATATTCTACGAAACTGCGTTCCAATAATTTATCGGGAATTCAATGGTCGAAGAACAAATGGACCACATTTTGAAATAAGGAACCACTATTTCGGACTCATTTTAGATACAGCATATGAGCCATTGGTTTCCCTATACAGGAAGTTGCTTTTGTGGAAGAGCTGGAGATAGTGGTTCCTTATTGCAAAATGTAATCCAAATATTCTTGTGTTGATAATGCAGCCGAAAAGTCATAGATAATGCGCGCGAAGAAGAACCTTACTAAAAATTCAATCAAGAGAAGGCGCTCGGGTTCTTTTACAATAAGAAACCCAATGCACAATCTTAACAAATCCTATGATATTTACTAGATTTTAGTCCTATTGTGTTCACATGTATTACTCTTTATTTAGGACCAAGTTGCGGTATTGATCCAAGCAACGGTTTAACGAAACGATACCGATGACGAGCTTATAGTAAAAACAAGAAACGGAAAAGGACAAGCCATTTAATTGAAAAATTCGGAATATATCTCTTTTTTTCTGGAATCACCGCTACTTTGCTTGTGCTTTTATCGAGCAGCACTAAATCATTAGGGAGGAAAGTACATTCGACGGCATGAAAGATAACCCTCCGAATAACGGCCGAACCCTCTTAGCCTCAAAAAGCAACTTTCTCCGAGACTGATATCCTCTCAAATTTCAAGCTGAGGCTTTGGGATGTTCCAATTAGATGCCTCAAGATTGAGCTGGCTTTTAGGCTTTTTAGACAAAATTTCTTTATTTCATGAGCTTCTTCTCTCTCTTGTTTGTGCGTGCGCACACCATCCCTAAGAAAGGATTTTGTAAAGGAATATTCAAGCATACGATTATGCGTTTTTACAACGTTATTTGCCACATCTTCACACTCTCAAAACTATAGATAATGCGCTTAAGAATAGTACTGCTTCGATGGTAACATTTTGACACGGAGTCTCTAACCAAAAATTCAGTCCGCGTCTCTTGCTGTACACAGAAAACATGAAAAATCACCAGTAAAACTAAATCAACATCCTCTTAAAAGGTACTCACACCAATTCTGAAAGCTGAAAATATTTTCTATGGTGTGAGAATTTTTTAGTTGCGGTGGATCTTTTTCAAGATATGACAGTAATCCCATATTTTTTTAACGTGATTGAATCTGTCGAATTGCAATATATACTCATAAAAACTTCATTCTTTTAGCCTCATGAATGCTATTTTTTTCGATCACAGAAGTCGCTCGGAAGGAGTATTTTCCTATATGCACCCGACTACATGAATTTTAGTTTTTCCTACAATTAGCCACAGATAATTATTCAAGTGATCAGAAAAATAAACTTACTTTTAAGAGCTAATATTGATCACTTGAAAAAGTGAAAAGGGGAAGAAGAAACAGAAGATGCATAACCGATATTTTTTTCAGCCTCAAAGATCCTCATGGATAAAATTGCAAGGAAATTAATTTTTTGAAATTCCCTCGTAAAGGGTTGAGTTTCGTTCAAACTATTTTGAAGAAGACTGTCTTTAGTCTCAATATTTGCCTGCTTATTCTCGTTTTTCTCCTCATAAGACGTATTGCACTTTACAAACTTTGAAGTCTACTCCTGAGAACATGTATATCTTTTTGCTTCCCTCTTTCTTTTTACACAAGTCCTGTGTCTCTGCTTAAGGAGATCAAGGATAAGCCATCTAACTTCAATTTCTACATTCATATGGGCTCAAATGAAACTAAGTTCGCCGATAAACACCTTAAGTATTTAACGACGACAGGAAAGTTTTTAAAATGCTACGTTATGTATCCGCAAAAACTTTCAATTTTTCACGACAATTTAGAAGAGGCACTCATAAATCTTGATCGCAGCCATTGAAGGTCAGGTATTTCAGAAGCCTTGTAAAGTCTTGACGGTCTCGCTGAAAGAAAATTAAAAGAAAACCCGAGTTGATGTTAATAAATCTCGCTTTGCTTTGGTTCGTTCGTCTCTTTGCCGGGCTCGAAATTTAAACGACTCATCGTAAGTCGGCGGATTCCGCCTCCAAACGCGTCGCTGTTAAAGGAGCGGCTGGCTTCGAACTGAACTGCTTTAATAATTTTCGGCTTTCCGAGGGGATGATTTTAAATTTAAAGGACGGACTCTCGGAATTCAATCTCTCGCGTAGTTTTTCTGTTGCGTTCGTATTTGAATAATTTTCATTAAATATCAGGGAGTCAACAGACTCCTGATCCGGAGGCAATATTTTAGTCGCTCCGTCGTCGTACAAATGTATTTGAACTCTGAGCAGAGTCGGAGAAATAAAAACCCTCTGTTTAATTTCCAGCCAGAGCCACCGGAGATGAATTCCAGCGATGTGTCGTTCTTTGCGATCCATCGATCGGTTCGCCGTTTAAACCTATGGAAAAAGATCGATCAAGAGGGGGTGCCTTAAGGATAGATTCCTTAACATAGCTTGAAATGGGAAAATATCGATAGTCGATTATTCACGCCTCAAAATGATGAATTCTGTTCCTCGCTTGCACATCATAATACTCCGAGGAATTTTAGTTCATTAACAGTTATCGTCCCATCACTATCGGGCTCAAAAGGAACCAGATTTTCTGCGATTATTCGACATGCAAACACCAGAGAAAAGCTCGGTTTTCCGGGACTCAGTTCATCTGCATACACTAAAACGTTCAATTTTACGAGGTAATTAAAATCGAGGAAGGAGCAAACAAACGAATCAAGGCATTAAAAGAGAAAAGCCCTCCAACGTCCGTTGATATCCTCACGTGAATTCCTTATTGAACGGTGTAATCGTTGATCCTGAAAGAGAGATAGTTCTATTTTTTCAATAGTCCGTTCGACGAGTATGAATCACTGAAGTATACTGAGTACGAGACTTCAAGAATTCCCAATTTAAAACGTGTCTTAATTATTTACCAAGTTATGCAGTTAAAAAAGGCGGCATACTACGTATACGCGCCAAAATCTTGAAGACAGGAATCATATCTCAAGTGAGTTTTTTTTTAATCACACAGCAGGCCGCGATCATTGAAATTGATAAACAAATCTATAGACAAAGGAGACAAAATGGGTGTAGAGGGATTCTATCGGTGGAAGCGGGTGGTTGCAATAAACTAACTAACGGCAACTCACGAGAGAACCCATATCTATAGTCCATCATTTTCTCTCTTATTCTAAAGGAACCATGCATTAGGTATAGTCCATCATTTTCTCCCATAGTCTGAAGGAACCTTGCATTTCAACCAATCGGATCGCTCCATACTCCCTATGTCTCCTTTATCTATCTCTTTGTCTAGCAATTGCAATAATCAGCTCGCAGATTTTCTCTTGTTTGAAATTTCGCATAAAAACGGGGAAGAAGATGGGCTCCTGAAGAAACCTGTCATATATCTGACGAAAGGGAGTGGAGAGAGTAAAGCCGACTCAGACGTTAGGTTAAAATCGGAGCGAAGTGCCAATTCACCTTGAAAAATTCTGATCGGAAACGGCTTGAAGCGCCGAATTGTGTGCTTAAAAATGAGGATTGACCCTAACCTGACGTAATTTTTAAGGGGGACTCAACACTGCTTGACATCCACCTAACATGGGGGGGGGGGGTCGGAGAAAAATCCCGACTTTATTCATGAACGGCCCCTTTGTAGCTTCTTGTATGACAATGCATCTTTGTACCCCCAGTCGTCCCCGAGAAATTATTTTCCAGTCGAGGTGTTTGATATGGGTGGGGAGAGGGAGGGCAGCGTGGCGGGTTGCCTTCCCCGCAATAAGGGGTTGCGGAAAATTCTAGGAGCTAGTCCGCTCTTGCCTCCGTCGTATAGTCACAGCTCCTATTACCATATTAATGTCTTTTACCAGCCCGCATTTGTTTTCTAAATCGTTATTAAATGCCCCTCAGCTACAACAGCATATCTCTTTACCTCTTTCCCTCCTCCGCTATAAATTTCACCTCCCTTTTTTCTTTCTCTTCCCTCTTTCCAGAGCCAAAGAGCTCTTTTTATCCCACATCATCTGAACCTTACTGTGACCATATCCAATATTTTCATACATTCCATTGGTTTTATTTTCATTAGTTTTAATTTAAAGTCGGCCCAGTAGAACGATGAAATAAACCGTGACAAAAAACGATAATACATATTGTTTAAAGGGGAGAATTTGCAAATTTACTACGTAACATACAAAAACCCGGGCCAATTTCCCAATTTTGAGTAGAGCGAGCTCATCTACAGAGACCATCGCCTGTTGATAACAACAAAAAGAATGAAAATCGGCCCAGTAGAAAGCCAGAGCAAAATATCTCCCAAAATGAAAATATAGAAGGCCTGAGAGCTTATAGTATAGATAACTCCATTATAATGAAAAATTAAGATATAAGATGACTGTTACCAATATACCTTATGATGAGCCATTCAGTCAATTACACCTCAACATTTTGAACAGAACAGTTCCGTTTTATGTCGTTTTTGAACGTTGAGTTGAAATAACAAGCGCAAAAGTTTCGGCGCTGATAGCCGCCATCCTCAGTGCAAGGCAACAAGCAAACAATGCCAAATACAGTCGAACAGGTATAACAATAAGAATAACAATTTTGAAAACCAGGAAAAAAGATGAAAAGGTGTAAATAGTAAAATTTCATATCATGCTAACCCTCTTCTACTTTGAACGGGTACCATTTAAGAGTTAATATGAAACACAGCTGAATTAGTGAGAACGAAAACCTACCAAATCGGTAACTCAAAAATGCTCAATTTTCATTGAAGAGGAGTCAGTTTTCATAAAGGTCATTGAAGTAAACGCATCTATTCCAACTTGGATCTTTAAAGAGTCCTTAAGTACTTGTCTTTCGGCACCAAAAATCTTTTTCTTCTGCTATCTTCCTCAACTACTGTGCAGTTTTGCGTGTGTTTTGATTCTTTTCATTTTTTTGAGTTGGTGTGTTTTCGTTCTCACTGATTCAAATATTAAGGTGATCATAACCACATGTATTCCTCAGAGCACAGAATCCTTCGTATTCAACTCAACTCTCTTGCCTTTAGACATTTTCCAAGGCGGAGCAAAACCCCACGGGAAAGGTCATAGAGCTATCCGGCGATGGATCAATCGTGTATTGTAAACCGTATCACATCACCCCCTCCGCAGACGAAGGAGATTCAAGGAACAACCGCGAGTGTGACACGAGAAATTATGTGTAGGTGAATGAGGGGTTGCGTGTGGTATTCGCAGCGGTTGAAGGCGCTCGGTCCGGATCCGAGGCGTGGATTCGTAACCCCCGGGAGCGCGTCTTAATTCCAGAGATACGCAGCGTTAATATCTCCGAAGAGGTCCTAACAAATGAGCATGTGCCCGTTTTCTCAGAGGAGCTGCAGCATTGTCGTGTAAAGGTATGCACCGAGGAGCCCGGAGAGGGTGGGTGCTTGGATAAGAGAGCGGGTGGTATGTCAGGGTTTCGCCAAAGCGCCGCCAGGTTGTCGCCTTACCACAAAACTCGCCTTCAATATCCAAGAAAGTTTTTCCACACGTCCAAGAGTTCCAAACTAAACAGTCTCTTAACTCGTCTCTTCTTCGCTAAGGCGAGAATTTCCATGTCTATGCCGCTCTCTGATTGGTGTATACGTTTTAGGTCTCGCATGTCCACTTGAAAATGTCCGTGTTTATGGGTACTTTGAGTTAAGTTTCTTATGGTCAGATCAACCAAAAGGACTTGGTCGATCGACCAGATTCTTAATTAAACCGACCGAAACCGTAGGTTACTCTGAGATATCTGAGCTGCTGAATCAATGTACTTGTTTCTCTCATCGTCAGTGGTCTCCTTTCTTGCTATTGGCTAGCGCGCTGGACTATCACCTTTGTGGGTTACGTCCTATCCTGGTGGGTGATTTGCGCCTGAGTTTTAACGCGGTTGTAAATTTTCAACCCTAAGATTTGGTCAAGGCAACGCCAAAAAAAAAACCATACAAAAATATTAACCGTACGTTTGAGTTACTTTGAGTCCAACTTCATACTTACACGAAATGTCGGTTACTAGTTTGTCCCGCCGTGCAAAGTACTCTAGTCTATACAATTTCGCGCAGTATGAGAATGCTGCAACTTAAAATCCATCAAATTTGTTTCATATCTATATGAGCTCCGATGTAAGTTTACCATAAAAGTACGCAGAAACCATCGAAGCTACCTGAGACAACCATATTCCTTTTGAAGCAAACATCATTCTGACCGTTCAATTGTAAATGCCTTTGTGGAGAAGGTTATGCTGCCTTAGATATAAGCAAAATATTCCCTGTGTAAGTTACGAACTAACTGTACTGGTTAAATATCATCACTTCCCAGTTAGGTAACTTATAACGAAAAAAGATTCGCTAGTCATTTACGTACGGCAGTGCGCCTTCATTTTTGCCTGATACTGTGCAACACTTCCGTGGCGGAATAGTTGCTCAGAGCGCCTTCATTAGTACCGCCTCGACTTGACGGCGGTAGAGGAACACGATTACCGCTGATATTACACTCTAGCTCGTGCAGAATATTAATATCCCGCATGGAGTATATTTGTAAAAGCCGCTTTTATAGTGCTCTCTGGCGCTCTGCGACACCTAGTCGCCGAAGTCCGCTATTTCTCAAAGCCCTTCAAACCAAGCCCCGTGGCTTTATATTATTATATATATTATTTTAATAATCAAATTTTTTATTTGCGCTCTTTGCTCCACGCAACGTTTTGATTCGAGGACTTTTACGAGTATTTTTGGATATTTTAAGCAACATGGCAGCCTCAGCTTCGAATCGTAAGAGTCGAGGGTTGAAGTCAGAGCCCCGAGAGGAGAGATAATAAGTGGACTTATTTCTGCCAAACAAAACTATGTGCATTATGACGTGAGTCCTGATATGCATGCATTCTCATGGGTCTCAGGGCTCATGTCTCAATGCACATAGTTCCGTTTGGCAGAAATACGTCCAAGTATTTCTCGATCTTCATGCGTTTTGCCGGGATTTCTCCGGGGCTGAGCCGGCCGGCGCGCGGCGCGGCGAGGCATCCCTGCTCCCAGGTATCTTTATCGCTCCCAACTTAACGAATAGTAATGAACTTCTCGCAGATGTCATAAATCATATCGTTAGAGTTAACTCACTCCGCACTCTCGGCCCGTCACCGCCGCCAACACACGCCGCCGCGACCCCTGTGCGTGATTTCCGCGTCGCGTCGGAGTTTTCTCGCAACTTAATTCCGGGAAAGCCCGCCGCTTTTCTCAGCCACCCCGTGCCCCTTCCAACTTCGATCCGCGAGCTTTTGAAGTGCGATCGAGCCCGAAATTCTTCCGCCGGTTATTGTGCGGTATTTCCAGGCAAAGTCGCTGTGCGGATAAGCCAAGATTTTTTGCGTGTTCGACCTGAGTCTTACTTCATACTCCTCCAAGCGATACCGAGGACAAGTTGCCGTTTCCTCGAAGAAGAAACGTAACTACAAAGTTGCAAAACTGACTCAAGCAGTTCAATTTCTCACAGAATGTACCTGTCAAATTTTAGTCCAGAATCGTTCGGATTTTTGCATGAGATCAGAGGAAGAACTCTTGAAATTTTCAGCCAGCACTGCCCAAGATTCTGATGGTAAAAATGCAATTTTGCAAGTAAAGGGAAAATTCAGCATAATTGAAATGTAGTTAGATTCTTTCTTACGGGAAATGATGATGTCTCTGTTTACCGCCCTCTCCGAAATCTTGGTCTTCTTCCCTTCAATCACTCGGTAAGAAGAACGGTAAAGCCTCTGCCATTGTCAATTGATCTTGATGCGATGAGAAGATAGCATCTCGTCTGAGGTAAATTTTTGCAATTTTTCGTAAATTGTTTTGTTTGGAAGTTCAGCAATTTTGGCAAGATTATTGTAAATTGGGAGGGGGAGAGCATGACCATCAGTTTATCCTTTCAATCGGGAAGATTTTAACTTTTTACCACGACAAGGGTACGTGTGGTATTTAATCCACAATACTTCCTTGTTATCACACCAGACTGTCTTGTTTCGAGACCAAGAGTCTTGTTTCGGTGAATAAGAGTCTTGTACCGCGCACCAGTGACAAAACTCTAGTTTTATTTTACATACAATCTACCCTTGATAACAGGGCTCCTTGTGGATCTAATATGACAATGATCTTTTTAATGATCCAGGTATTTTGTCCGTGCAGGAGAAGGAGATGATAGAGCACGGTGTGGAACTGCGTTCTGGGTGCTGTGAGAGCTAGGAATTTTGGTGATGGAGGGTCTCATAAATTGAAAGTTGATTAAGCGTTCCATTTACGATAATTCTTTCGACCCTCTTCGAAAACAAACTTATAATTGTGATTCGTGTATTAATAAAAAAAAAAAAAAAAAAAAAAAAAAAAAAAAACTTTTAGATTCAAATTTGCGGAGTCTGCGTTCGGACTCTATGTCTGCCCGTTTGCCTTTTTAATCTCAGGGCTTTGTCGCGAACATCCCATCTCAAAGAGGCCACCGCGATGCGCGTGGATAGCCACAGAGCTAGCTAACTTCTCATTTAGATGCAAATCCGCGTTAATGATAAGACTCCCATTAATTAAAGGCTGCCTCTGCGCAAAACTGAGCAGTCGTTTAGCCGACCGCACGTCGAGTAGTCGGCATGAATTTAGAATTTAGATCCATCCCTTCTAAGTTGGAGGGTAAGATTTACTATCCCTGTTGTTCTGGAAAAATCTAACCTCTCTTTTAAGGGGAGGATGTATGGCAAGGGGGGGGGGGGGGGTCAACAATCTTGATACTTATTGATCCTCGCGGCAGGACGACTCCATCGACATATTGGTCCTCAAGTTGAACACTTGTGTAGGTTGCATCGGTTTTCAGACTTCTGAACCCTTCTTGTAACTTCCCACAGCTGAAACCCCCTGTTCGCGATTTACCCGTAGATACTCATTCAAGTGAACTTGATGGTGACGTCATTTTGTCGTCTTCCGGACGAAGTAATGCAACTCCACTCCAAGGTTGCAAAATTGACTTAAATAATTTAATTTTTCACAAGAATGTACCCGTACAATTGTTTGACTTTGAAAATGAGATTAGAAGTAACATCAGTGAAATTTTCAGTCAGAAATGCTCAAGATTTTTAAGGTAATAATGCAATTTGGGAGTTAAAATTCGGCAACGTTGGAATGTAGTTAAGTCCTTTCGTAATGGAAGTGACGAGTTGTGACTCCTTTCAAACACTCCATACACTAGTAACTCAGAGGAAAAGGATGGTGACTAAAATTTTTGCTGCGTGCGTTTTTAAAAATGTGGGAAATTCGGTAAGGTCATGAAAATTCTGGCGCATGATGCTAGCCCCCTAAATTGCGCATTTCATGGGAAGCCGTAGAGCTTCGGAGTAGTTTTCTCGTCATATCATGAAACAGAAAACAATTGATTCACACCCTCTTGCTCCAGGAGAAACAACCAAAACCTCGTTAGGAGTACAGCAGGGCATTTTCTGAAGTAGTTACCTCATGCCTCCTTAGTCTAGAGTCTTTCCGATTTTCTCTTCACGGAGACGTTTCTAATCCTCGTCACCTCTCAATTCTTTAAATCTTAATCACTATGTGCTGGATGCGCAAGTTTGGAGTAAGCTGTCTGAAAGTTCCGAGAGACTTCGTTTCGCGCTCACGTTGTTGAAGACAGTCAAGTCGAGACGCGCTTTTCCTCCCGGGGGGGGGGGGGGGGGGTTGAAAAGTGGCGTCCAGCTCAAAACTAAAGTCTTATCTCTGCAGACAATGTGTGTGCACGTCGACAGGGGTTCTTTCCGTTCCTTCGTGACTTTTATTGAGGTTGAACTTTTGCTTAACCACGTTGTAATACTGTCCGAGATCTCATCAATGATCATTAACCCCCCCCCCCCCCATCCAGTTCTAAAAATTTTACTTACATGCTTAACTTCGTCTAATTTATCTCGTAAGGATCAAACCGAACAAGACGTGAAAGTGTACGATAGTACTGCATTTTCCCACTCGGTAATCTTTAGGGGTCTCCGTAAATTGAGGGGCTTGGAGGACAATGCGCATTAGTGCAGTTTTTTTAAAAAATTGATATATAAGTGATTTCAAGTCAACCTAGTCTTTATGCATATTCTGTAAAAATTCGCTTCTAAATAAATTCTAATTTTTAAGCATTGAAAAGTCCGTTCAAACTTTCCGCCATGAAGATCCATTTAATTTCGAAACTTCAACAACGTATTTCTCGAACTAGAAACAACTGCATTTATGCGCCTTCTTTTCCAAGGCCCTCAATTACGAAACCCCCAACAGGGGAGGGGAGTCGAGGAGAGCGTTTCACCATTTTGTCTCAACGTGGTAAAGGATATGGGCCTACGTCAAAAAATAATTACGGGGCGGGGGGGGGGGGGAATGCCAAAAAAGTGCGTCTTGTAATTTAAGTACAACCCCTTATATTACATCTCTGCTTTAGGGTGTCTAGCATCAGGATTTGAGGAAAAGTCGGTCGCAATATCAGAATTTGAGAAAAGTCAGCCGTCCGATCGGATTTTTTTATTGAGCTATTTTTGTGAAGTTACATTCGCCGAAATTCAAATTCAAAAAAATCAGGATTTGATCAGGATTTTAAAAAATTATGAAATCAGGATTTAGCAGTCAAAAATCAGAAAAAATCAGGATTTTCCCAAGTGAAATAAATCTGAACACCCTGTGCTCTGTTCCGATTCTGAGGCTATTTTCCTTTTTGAGATCATCAAATGAAACGACGGGATGGAGTCAATAAAGACATCCAACGCAAATACCAGCATTTTTCGTTCCCTCATCTCAGCCCGAGCCGGTAGAGTCGGAAGGTTCATCCATTTCGGGGGCACCACGCCACAGCGGGTAATAATCAATCGGACGGAGAGACCTGTGGTTTCGCCCGGTAGCTAGGCAACAACGTGGGCAGCAGTGCCTTTCATAAACCCTGCAGGAGCCTGCTCGGCGTTTCGGCCGCAGGCCCCATTCTCCCGCTTTTGAGACCCCCCCCCACCCCCCTCGGTGGCCCCCCGAACGTGACCGTGTATTAAAACAAAGACGGCGGGCCAGAATGCAGCTTCCCTCTTCCTCGGATTACTCTTACACAACTTAATTGTGAGTCATGTCCGCCACCGACTCCCGGCTTTCGTTGATGTAATTGAAAATATATTGCACCCCACCCCCGCCCCACCCTCCCCCTGTCTCGCATCCGTCACCGGGTCTTACTCTTATTTTGCCACCGAAAAAGTTTGCTTTCCGCGACTCCACCGAATTGACTCGGAGACTGTTTGTCTTCCAGCATGGTTGCCGGTTTGCTTAAAAGTACCCGTGCGAGATGTACAATGCCCGAAGTTGAACTTTGACTCGGGCGTGTTTCAATGAAAGAAGTGGATCTTGGAAGTTTTGGAAATAAGGTGTTATTGGAATAGATTAGGGCTACTAACTTACAGACCGTTTTTAACAGAAACGCGCTAAGTCGGATCAATCACTCAACCGAGAAAAAGTGGTTTGAGATTTTACTCATCTTCACAATAATGGTCAAAATTAAAGATGAAGTATCAGTACGCTTCTCACGTTCTAAGTTTATTTTTTGACTTTGAATTTTTAACAGTAGAAAACTAATGAACATGAGAATTTACAAAAACTCCCCAAGCAAAGTACCAACCCTCATACCTACAAACATGCTGCCTTCCCTGATCACATAGATCGTATTCGATACATCAAGAAGGTGAAATTGTATCGATATTGATCGATCGGTTCGACGTGTAAACATAGCCTCAAAAGTCAATTAAGTAATCTGAAGGTACTGGTTTTTCGTGGTAGATTTTTTATTCTTATCAGTACAAAATGGCAATGAAAAGTGAAATTGCAAGGAATTTTCTCATTTTCAGCTTTTCCAACTTAAATCCTAAAATTTTTGTTTGAGTCTATGCTCTAATGTTTTGAACCAAACGATACATCGAACCACTATCAAAAACGATCCATTGCTTAAATTGTCAGTGCAGCGTCTCTAAAATATGTTGTTTCTGCACGAGCGGCTGCTTTTTTTGCGAATACGGCAACTGAGCTTTTAGTGAAGCTGGTTGGAAATAAGAATGCAGAGCGAATGAAGGGACACGACGAAGCTCGGACGCACGATCACGGCGCAATGTTCTCCGGAAGCCTTGCTTTATGCTATTGTTCCGTTTCTCATCATGCATGAAAGATGACGGAAGTAGTTTCAAAGTCCATCCCTCAAGTTAACATCGCCGACTCCCTGTTTTTCGCCAGCTTCCAGATAGCCCAGATCTCTTTTCATTAGTGCTCCCTACGATGCAGTCGATCCAGTCTGGTTTTCCCCGATAACATGACTTGTCCTCCGGTTCGATGCGATTTAATCTGAAAGTAAGAAAAAATAAAGCAATTTTTCGTTACATTTACTTTCATAGTGCAACCGTTTAAAAGTTACAAACTGATTGCGGATCAACGCACGAGCGTTGCCAAACATCAAACGGAAATCTCAATACAGAGGGAAAGAGCTCATTCAAGCATACTTTTCCTTCGAAGAGATATGCTGTTTGGTAGCTAGTGACTCTTAACTATAGTGTTGCAACGAACAGCATAACCCTTTAAGGGAAAATTGTGCTCGAATGAGCTTCTGTCCTCTGCATTGAGATTTCCAGCTTTATACCGAACTGTAACGCTTGTTGGCTACATCACCAACTCTTTTTTTAAAAGTTAGGATAGAAAAATCCGAGATTTTTAAAGATAATAGAGAAATGCACTTAATTCAGGAAACCGACTTTAGTTAACCGTGTTGTTCAACCGCAATTCTAGAAGCTGCGAGTGCTTGAACTGTTTGACGGGAAAAATGACTCGAGAACGACTCTGAGCGGTTGAAAACAGAAGCCAAGGTGGAAGACAAACACTTTAAATTGAATTTTTATGACCGAATAAACCGAACTTGCCCCGTAAAAAGGTGGCGCAATAAAGTTGGATTTGAGAAAAACTTGAGTAATTAAACGAATCAGAGATTGAAAAGTATTGTGTCCGCTTGGAATTCAGAATGGCGCGTGTGGTACCTAATCTGCGGTTTTTATTGCTTCGGCGGGGAATATTTTCAGTCGTAAACTCACGCAAACACGCAGAAGGCACCCAGATTCCTTCATGACAACGGAATTAGAATCCTCGGTTTTCTGTGGAATATTCACCTGATTTCTCGGGCCCTTTGTCTAAGCTGCTCTGCGTTCTCCATTCTGCCGTGATATCACTGACGCAGTAACGCCCTTTTTGGAATTTAAGTTTGTTTACTGAATTGACTGATTCAGCTAAAACAGCAAGATCCCATTTGTATATGTGTGAAAAACGAGAGTTGCGGAAAAGTAAAATGGACGTCATTTTAGGTAGTTGCGTGGCGTTCTTTGCGATTATCGATTGATCCGCCTCTTAAACCTACAAAAAGGATCGATAAACATTGTGTTTGCAACGAGAACTTTAATAATCGATCCTTTACTACAGCTTCAAAAGGGGAAATATCGATAATCGATCATGGTCGCCTCGCCACTGCATTTCAGACAAAACAGCCGTCAGCAGTCCACAATTCCACATCCACATTATCCCGGGAGAGGCTTGTGCTGAATGCTGTCATATATTTACGTGGGTACCTAACCTCTTTTGCCAGTTTTAAAAATTCGAATTTCTTTATTCTTTTTGAAAAACTTAATCGTACAAGCTTCCGGAGGATAGCGCATAATGTTGCTATGCTTAACCATGAAATGAATTACAATCCCTTACAAGTATAGTTATTGGTAAATATCGTGGATTTTCAACCATCCGTCTATTTTCTTAGTCTTTTGGATGACTGGTGATTATTTGACAAAGAACAGAGGATTTATTCAATGTAATTTTTCGCTCAAACTAGAGCACCTTTATAGGGAGAGTATGGTCATTGCGGTAATCCCTCTACTTGGCTTAGCCATCCATGGCTGAATGGTGATTTCTATGGCCCAAAAATGGCGGATGTTGTAAGTAAATGTCAATAAAAAATGAGTCAAAATGCAGTTTTATTTGCATATCGCAACGAGAACTTTACTCAAAAACATTATTACGACGTACGAGTATTTACATAGTTTTACGGCTAATCGTGTGCTATTTTTGAGAAAAATCATCTTGGATATCGTGAAACTGTCATAAGTCGGTGATTCGCCCTCCTATCCTCAAAAATCTATAACAAACCTCCGCCATTTTTTGGTTCTAAGCCCCCTTCATGCTTCATGAGGCCCAGTGTCCCTACTCTCCCTATAAAGGCACTCTAGCTCGAACCGCGGCAGGTCCATTTTCTAAAAATTTCATTTTGCACTCACTGCTCTCTCGAGTAACACGGCAGTATTGACCCATTGCCGTCGCAAGAGCCAAAGTTGGCAAAGGACGCACCGTAGCGACGGTGGTGCAAATAGCACCCGTTTCAGCCAATGAAGAGGCTTCAGCTCCGCGAAGCTCATAGCGCTTTAACTCAACTTTATAAGTACCAGTCTTTTGGGAGTTTAGCCGAGCAAAAATTCTGCCGTAAGTTTCAAGTTGGCAGTCTTTCATAATTGGAAGCAATTATTGTTCCTCTATGCCCCCCCGCCGTTCCTTAACATTCTTGCCGGGGGACGGGTACACTTTGCCTTTTGCGCGAGCTAGCGCATGCATCAGAATGCTTTTAACCGTATCTTCATAATCCCAAATTCCTCCGCGGGTGGGAAGTTGGGGGAGGGGCAGGGTAACTGTGAGATGAACTCGAGCTGTGCGCCTTTAGTTCATGTCAAAACTAGGTCGATTCAAAGGATGTTATCGTCTGAAAACTTCGGGGGAATGGAAAGAATAAGAACGGCTACACGGGGTGAACGAGCAAAAAATTAATTGAAATTGTGATTAGATCGTAAATCCAAAAGAACTGAAAGTTTTCAGGCGTAACGGCTTTGTAACTTCGCCCGGATAAATGAACTTCCTTTTTTTTTGTTTCATTCAATAAGTTTCGATGACGTCTTTTTCTGTTACTCCTCCAATTTTTTCTTCCGATTCATATCTAGTGAAGACAACATAGATCCTCTGTGCAACTTCTTACACTCGTGAAATTCTAGCTCCGCTTGTTTTACTTTCTATACACCACACTCTTGGAAGAAGTAGAAATCAATGTAAAACTGCAGTTGTAGATATTTTAATTTACCGCAAAAGTGCATCTGATGACCTTAATATTCCGACTCTTTCCATAATGGCATAAATCAGCTTAAATATTAAAATCGTCGAATACTTTTCCATTATTCCTCTCCTGAAAAATGCAAATAAATAAAGATGATGCGTAACGGCGGCGTCTTTCCTTCCCCTGTTGTAATTTTTGCATCAATATGATGTTAAAATTCCATATTCATCATGATGTCTTGTTCTATTTTGTTGCAGGTGACATGGTATCAAGACAGTTTTCTTGTGGCACCAACCGAAAGGCGTTACGTCGAAACGCGTGGAAATAAACACATCCTTACCATCAAAGAACTCCAACCCTCAGATTTCGGCAACTACAGCTGCGTCGCAGATAATTCTTTAGGCAAAAATAAAAAATTCATGGAACTCTCAGGTATGACAACTAATGGATTCCTCCATATCTTCTACCCTCAAAATCATTTCTCCTTCTTACCATCCTCCTATTCCGCCTCTTTCTTCTCCTACTTATTATTTTTCTTTCCTTGAAAAATTATAAGTTGCTTGATATTCTAAACATGTTCTCTGCTCGAGTTTCGACGGAAAATTGTTTTCTGCACATGATCGAACACCAAGCACAGTGTGAGACTATTTATATATTACGTAACGCTGAAAGGGGTCGGTGCGGGTCTTTAAAATTTTGCTACCGAGCGTGGCGAGATATGGGAGGACGTCAGTGGCGTGGCGTGCTTTGCGATATATCGATTGATCTGCCATATAAACCTATGGAAAAGGATCGATAAACAGAATGTTGGCAACGAACACCTTAATAATCGATTCTTTATCATATCTTCATATGGGGAAATATCGATAATCTATCATTCCCGCCTCGCTCCTGGAGGACGTCAACGTCAAGCTCAGCGTATCAGTGTGCATTCTGGATTCCATTTTTTTTGTTTTCCTCCTTAAGTTAATCGTATATTAGTGTGTGTAGAATAAATGTATATTTAACTGTAAGAACACGATGTCAGCTTGGCTTTGAGGTATCACATCTCATTCGATGTGCATGTTGCGGGTTTTGAATTTAATCCTTAATGTTTCAGGGAGACCATCACCCGCCGTATTCCGAAGCGCGCCTCTAGGAAGGTCTAAGGACAGTTTTAATTTAACGTGGTTAGTTGAAAGTTACCCTCCTCTCGAAGAAGTTCGATTACTGTACCGAAAAGTTCTGGTAAGTTTCCATCTTTAAACTCACCTTTGTTTTATCTTTTTCCGCATCCAGTCATCACATACTTAAATGTAATTTCTCGGAGTCTCATATCTCAGAAATTTGCAATGGCACTGTAACAGAGGACACTATATTAGTGGTTAGACCCAAAGTAGTCTTATTATGAGAAGAATTTAAGCTCTCGTGGTTCGACAGAGGGCAGTGGAGGTCAGGTGTCGTAGAGCGCGAGGGGGTGCTATTGTTGAACCCTGGAATTAATCATAATCTTGACAACGTCGCTTTATGGCGACTCATACTGCGAGTCTTATTTCAATGTTGATAAGCACCTGCGTATAGCAGCCCCTTCCCCTTGTTAGCTAGTTCGCCAATACATCTCCTCGTCGGACCACGTTCTCTGTTTTCTTTCAATAAAATATGTAATTCATATTCCAATAATGACTACTCCGAAATATACCCAAAACACCTATCCTCATTAGCTATAAAGCGTGCTATAAAGGATTTGTATGTTTTCAAATAGAAGAAAAGAAACGGAATAAAGATGGAACCAGTTACGTGTTTTACACCACGTGTTTACTTTTATCATTCTAAAGTCATGATAAAGGCCTAATCAGCTTTTTCATGTAAATACGTCTTGCCTTTTATATGGTGAAGGAATGGAATTGAACCTGTGAGTTAAATTAAATTTAATCGTTATATTCCAGAACGTGTTGTTCCTCGCACGATTTGATGTAACTCAATATATAAATTTCAAAATTTACTCTCGTAGTTTGTTTGTTTTTTTTTTTTTTTTCGAAACTACTCAACCTTTTTTATTACAAATTTCACCATTGTTTCTACAGATTGTAGGTAAAACTCAGTAAAAGTTCGGATACGTAGAAATTACGAGGTTGTTTTCGCGTGACAAAATGTTCATCAACGTTCAATTTGTCAACCTAATTGGAATTGAATCACATCTGAAAGAAGTCTGGGAAATGACGAACTGTCACTCAACTTCTTTATTACGAACCAAGCATTGAAGTAAAAAAAAATGTTCGTGGATCGATCTGCGGTTCAGCTGAGTTCTAAAACTTGCTTAGCTGCTAGTAGTAGTCAAAAGTTTGTGGTAACGCTGTGATAATTTGGTTTCAGATGAACGAATCCTATCAACACCCGAGCAAATGGACGGACGTGAGTCCGCCGTTCGAGAACCGTGAACCAAACACACACCTAATGTCGTACAACATCCAGCACTTGGACCCGAGCTCCGTGTACGAGGCTCTGGTCCAAGCCAAAAATCGCTACGGCTGGAATGAGGTGTCTGAGATGTTCCAGTTTTACACCCGCGCAGCTGGTGAGGATTCTTACGGTATTCAACTTTCATTTCATCATCTCATTTTAAGTTATTCTTTATTATATTTCCACCGTGTAAGTCGGCAATCACATGCGGTGTCTGAAAATCCCCGCCTCCAGGGTGTCTACAAGTCCGGAATTTCTGAAAGTCCGGAAATAGTGCTGATTTTTTAAGGGCGATCCGGAAGTACTGAAAAAGTGCGGAAATTCTGCAAAAAGGTCCGGAATTTTTTGTCGCAATTTCAAATTTTTGAAATTTTTCTATAATATCGCCAAATGGAGGTACTGAAAAAGCATGGAATTTTCCTGTTGGAGGAGGTATTGGAAATCTCGGTAATAAACTGAAAAATTACTTTAAAACTACTTGTTTTTGACCAGCCTTTTTTTGTAGACATCCTGGCATCATTGACATCATTCCTTGAAGTTTTTGCAGAATTTTCTTCGCACGGAGACGAACAATCACGGCAGTTTAAAAGAATTGCCGTCGAGTAGTTTTCCGTTTAAAAAATGAAGTATGGCAGGAAGTTTGCGTTATGTGACTGCCGACTTACATCGTCGATTTACATTACAGTTCATACATTTAGATTAATATATGGAGCACCTACCAGCTGAATCATCTATATGTTACATCCGTCATTTTGTTCTGTCCTTTGAGCTTCCTGAAGACGGCTGAGTCTATTAGATCCGTGAGAGAGCCAGCCAATAAGAGTGACACTATTAAGTACAACGGTGCCTTTTTCTGTCAAGTTCTAACTTTCAATTGTGTTTGCTGTGTGACCAAAACGCAACGCAAAAGATATTTCTTTCGCGTGGCTTGCCTGACACCGCCCTAACATAAAAATGTAAAGAAACCCTTCTTATTAAGTTGAGAATACACTTCGATGATTTTAAATCACCCAAACTATTTCTTTTGTTCTTTGTTTTATTCAACTAGAGTCTTTTGGATGATTGGTGGCAATTTGTCGAACAACGGAAACTTCTTTCAATAAGAGCATCCGCTCGGACGCTACTAAGCTCCTTTTTTCTTTAAACTTCATTTTTTTACTCGCGGCTCTTTTCGGCATATCACGCGGACAGAACTACTATAGCCTACTATGATGAGCTTCGGATGACGCAATGTGCCAAGCAATTTTACCAAACTTGCGCTTGTTTGGGGAGTGTTCTTAAATTCCTTAACGCGCCTTTTCGACATTTTTGACTCCTCCCTCCCTTCCATTAACCCTTAAAACAAAATGGCGTAATACTCTACTCAACCCCTCACCCCTCCTCCCCAAGAGCGTTACGTAATTTATGGACGGCCCTTACTAAACGAAATGCTCAACACATACCCACGTTGTTAAAAAGGGAACGCGTTTAGCAGAAAGGAACCAAGCCACATCAGCCATTGCCAAATTTAACTGGGCAATTTAATTTTTTACAAGATTGTTTGTGCGGAATCCTTTGAAAAAATAAGGAATTTGCTTCGTACTATGCAAAGAACTCGCTGACATTTGCTCAAAAATCCGCACAATCGTTCAGGGCCGAATTTAGTGGGTGGCCACATGGGCTGCGGCCCATGGCGGCAAATTTGACAATTTTTTCTTAAATGTAGGTATTATAAAACTTGGATTCAGAAGAAAAATTACAAACGAGAAAACTCGATAAAATTTCTCATTTCCTGTGAGTAAAGTGATTTCTAATTTTGTTGTCTTTCTGTGATACAAGAGACAGCACCTTTAATTAGTCGAGTTAAAAGAGAAACCAAACACACAATTTGGCCTGGAACGGCGCGGCGCACAGAGCAATGATGACGAGGACTTGAGGTGAAAAGGAGAACCCCTCGGCGCGGCGGCGGTCAGCATGGGACACATATTAGCGCCTACAAGACTGCTTGAATACTTCAGGCATTGCGTCTATCACAGTGCGATCAGCAGCAGCGGTCGGCGAGAAACGCATGGCGCCTACGAGACTGTATGAATACTTCACGCATTGCGTCAAACACAGTGCGGTCAGCGCATTGCGGCGACGGAAGTTAAAACTATTAAACCGCATTTATGTTTGTTCTTTCACCATTTTTTCGTTCATTTATCATAAATGGAAGACCTTTTCTACGCAAAGATAGGTTTACGGAACTTAACTCTTGCGCAAAGTTCCGTGAACTTTTGCCAGTAATTTTGACAGGGCTTTCGCAAAAAATGTGTCCAACACAAGTAAACGCGTCTTATGCTCCCCTACCCTCCGGCACGTTCACTTGATGGTTTTTATTAATGTTTCAAAACGAATGAGAAGGGGGCGGCAAAATACAGGCGGTCCATTGGCGACATGTGGGCAAATTCGACCCTGCAACCGTCTGCATGTAAAAAATTAAACTGCCCAGTTAAATTCGGTAATAGCTGATGTGGCTTGGTTCCTTTTTGCCTAACGCGGTTCAAATCAGTCCAGTAGATAGGTCAAGAGTTGAACAGTGCCATGCTAAGCATAAACGCCGTATGAACCTTCAGGCGTTGCCAAATTTCCTATCTTAAAATGCGAATTTCCTGGTAAATTTATGCATATTTTCCTCCCAATTTTTCAGATAATTTTGTTTACCTGAAGATTCTGAAAATTTAAAGGAAAAATATTCATTATTTCCTCAAAAATGAACTTTTCATCGAGGGAAATTTGGCAACTCTCGAATGTTTATACGGCGTTCTTCCTTAGCACGGCAGTGTATTAGCTACGAATCCATGCATTCTGGGGCTCACGGGGAAATCGAGATATTTCCTTACGTCAGAGGGAAGACGAAAAGGGGGAAAAGGAGAGGAGAGTAACTCTCAAATGTTCATACGACGTTCTCCCTTAACACGGCAGAATATTGGAGTCGCGAAAGTTGCAGCATTGCCAAGATACCACAGAGGGTCTCTCTTGGTCTCGGGTGTGGGCGATAAGTGGGGAAAAGCGATGAGAGAGGGCGATAGGTACATGTTGAGCGAATCGGAGGCGCCTTGAGAGTATTTAGCCAGGGCTCGGCCGCGAGATGGCGGTAAAGTTGTCGGAACAGCTTAGAAGCTAAAGCGTCTCCTCCGAGTCGGCGATTCGTCTCGGGAGGCCCATAAATACTGGCTGCGGCGGCGAGTCCCGCAACTCCAATTCCTCCATGAATAAACACCCGAGGCTGGGGCCGGGGCTCGTGTCCGATCGAATCCCGATCCATTGTCGGGCGTTTTTCTCCGATCGGAACAAAACCCCCAGCGCCAGCGCGAAAAAGCAAGGCAACCGGCAGATCGTAAATCACCGGCAAATCTCAAACTTCTGTCTTCCGAGATTCCCGCGAAGATTCCCCCGCCGACTCCCAGATATCCCCGCGTCCTTGCCAAGTAGGCTAGGAAGACAGGATCGTCACATCCCAAACCCAAATCTCAATCTCCATACTTCAAAATCCTTAGCACATTACATTTCCTTCCTCTGTGTAGAGGCAGCAGTATCTCAAGTTTTAATTTATGGAAGTTTAGGTCCTCTTAATACAGGGTTGCCACAGAATTTAGAGAATGAAATTCCCTGATTTCCCTGGCCAGGGTGTCTACAAGTCCGGAATTTCCGGAAAGTCCGGAAATAGTACGGAGTTTTTAAGGGCGGTCCGGAAGTACTGAAAAAGGGCGGAAATCCCGCGAGAAGGTCCGGAATTTTTTTAACCAGTTGTCATTTTTGTCGCAATTATTCAAGCGAGAAATTCAAATTTTTGAAATTTTTCGAATTTCGTCAATTGCAGGCACTAAAAAAGTACTGCATTTTTACCGTTGAGGAGGCGCGGAAACTCTCGGGAATATACTGATAAAGTACTGTAAAAGTACTGATTTTTGGCCAGCCTGTTTTAGTAGACACCCTGCTGGCACATTTTGGTGAAATTCTCTGACAATTGAGGATATGCCAGATGGTTAGAAGGAAGACGGTTCGCCCGCCGGCTTCCAGATATCCCCGCTTACCTACGTGCCAAGGAATCCTAGGATCGTCACATCCGAAGCCCAAATCTCAATCTCCATACTTCAAAATCCTTACCACATTGACGCGATCAGTGGAAAAGGCAGGAAAAGGCTTTGAGGTCAGTCAGGGAATACCGGGAGAACCGGGAAATGTCAGGGAATTTTATAAAGGCAGGGATCACCTGGAAATGTCAGGGAAAAATCGATACGTTACTTTTATGTGCTTTCTTGAATGGGTTTGACGCTTCGAACAACAAATTGTGCCTGAAATCTATTTCCAATTATGTCCTTCTAACCATCTGGCATATCTTCAATTGTCAGGGAATTTCACCAAAATGTGTCAGGAAAATTTCGAGAAATTTAATTCTCTAAATTCTGTGGCAGCCCTGTATTAAAATGATCAGTAGCACCTCAAAAATTAAAAATTGATATACTGGTGCCACTGCATAGAGGAAGGAGATTTGCAGATTTTAACGCCAAGTTTCCGTGAAGACTCTAATGAGGGTGGTATGACATTTTGAGGTCTCAAGACAAAAATTCTGACGTTTTAGACCAAATTATTAGGTTAAAAGATCATGATTTCTGACATACGCACAGGAAAGGAGCAGCTAGCTCCCTTGGCGGTGAGGAACAGTGACGTGGCGTGCTTTGCGATATATCGATTGATTCGCCATTTAAACCTATGGAAAAAGATCGATTATCAGGGCGTTCGCAGCGAACACCTTAATAATCGATTCTTTACCATAGCTTCAGATGGCGATATATCGATAATCCATCCTTCACGCCACGCCACTGGTGAGGAAATGAAACTACGAGTACAAATACACGTAGCCTACACCGATCAAGGCTTCTAGAGATCCTTTCCCGTTGAGAACTCAAAATCGTCGATTTCCCTAAATTCGGCTCTCCTGGACAGTTCGCTCCCGGAAGTGAAGGTTTCTCTCTACAGATCTTGCCACGTTTAATATTTTATTTTTTTCCAAATTTACCGACCGACACTTTCGTTCCTTGTTGGAAAAAGATTTTGTTTGAAAATCGACTATTGATAACTTTTAAGAGACCGGTTTGGTAAGAGGACGTAGCAATATTTTAGAGCGCTTCTTCGTGACGTATTAAAGCAGGAGGTTTGAACAATGGAAACATTTTAGTGCTTAAATCATGTCTCGATGCACTGTAAACTTGGGTAGCTGAACTCTGAACCCATGCAAGTTTTTTTCCGTTTTTGTTAGGTCATTCCTGCCACATCTCAAGAGGAAAAACCTCTTTTTGTGACAGCGAAAATTGGATCAGAGATTTGAGGGGCGTTAGCGCTTGTAAGATATACATATTTCATCGCCAGAGTAACAAATCGATTCCAGCGAAACATTTGGGAACAAAAATCTTAACTTCCAGTTTTTAACCGTTATTCAGAGTACTTGTCAAATAACCAAAATTTAGATCCGTTGGAGTAGGCATTAGATGTTTCCCTGAGGTACTCCTCCGAAATACCTGACGTACTTGAAAAAAATTATCTTGACATTTTTCACGAACCAGACCTAAAGAATGAGCTATCTTCTAATCAAAGATGGTGAGCGGTACAAAATGAATGTGTATGACTTATGCTCAGACCTATCTGCCACACTCCCGTTTTTTCATCAAATCTATCGTTCGTTTTAAAATCCTAAAAATTAGTAATTTCACGCTTCACTATCCTCTGCAACTTATTTCCACGCCGCTCTGCTATTATACTTATGATTTTTTTGGACTTAAATGAGAAATAGGAAACAACGCAATTATCCGACTGCACATCACATGCCAATTCCTACTTTGTCCAAATCCATGCTTGGATGTACCTCGTAACTTTCAGGATGAATAAAATATTCATTTGATTTTATCTTTTGTTCCAGATTTTACCGAGGACCAAGAAATGAATGAATTAGAATTAGTTGCCAGTTGGTCAACGCGGATAGTGCCCTCTTTAGTTCCCCTTTCTATCATCCTGTCGATTCTTCTTTCAACATGAAAGTAAGTATACTGCCCCAACTGTGTTGCTCATATCCCTCATTCCGATTAAAATCATAGAAAGAACACGTCTTAATAAAATATTTGAAGAATAAACACTTTTCTTATTTGACAAAGATATTTTATGGAAAAAACGTAGAAAATTGATCGTATTAAAAACTCAAGTCTTAGTGTGACTCGGGTGTTTCTAGACCTATTTTATTTATTCAACTTTTTTTCTCAGTAGAAAAAGAGAATTCAAGGAATGGGTCAATGAATCTGTTAATCAATTGATGAGAGAAAAGTAACAAGTAACAGCAAGTGTGTTTGTCTCAAATATTCCGACAACTATGTTCATGTACTTACACCTAAAGAGTATAATCTGTTCCCAATGGAATTGAATGTTTGAATTGGAATGAAGATCGAAATGAAGTCAGTGCCATTTTACTCGAAACTCATCTAAATATGTAATTTTTAAACGAAGAATCAAAGGCATAATTAACTTATGTGCAGTTTTCACCCTCATTTCCGCATTTTTTCCTAATGTGAGGTTTTTTTACAATGTGTTCTCAATTTTTGGATTTACTTTCAGAGTACCTGCTTACAGGGTGTTTTATTTTTGACCCTTGTCGTCTATCATTTAATGTACTTGAAAATCATTGGATTCTAATTCTCATCTTTAATTTTCTTCTGTTTCAGTGGAGAGCGACAATACACCTGTATAAACTCTGTACCACTACGTTAGAGATATGTAAATTACGTCTGAAAGAAAAATCTGAGAGATTTTTGTACAAAAATGTTTCTTTGTTTTTTTTTCTGAACTCTTTTTCTACCGAGTTTTTAAAGTCTTCATTGTGTACAGCCCCTTCAGTCATCACCATTATTTTGGCCTCCTTTTTTAAAGTCCCCTAGAGTTACGAGATATTTTGTATAAAGATTCCACGTTTGAAATTTTCATCACGAAAAGCACCATTGCTTATCCATCAATCATTGTAAAAGAGAAATTAAACTATTTTCCCTCTCCTTTGTATATATACTTTTGACCTTGCTAAAAGCATAGAAGTATGAATTGTATTGTCCTGAATTTTCAATATTCCGAATGCAACTCTCCCGGAATTTAGATACAATAATGATAAATTGTGGTGCCTCCCGAAGATTGAAGTAAATGAAGCGAAAATCCACAACATTAGTCATTCATTCGGTCTGAGAGGTGGAACCAACTCGAGTTTTCGGGAAAAATGAAACACTGCGGGTAGTATGACTGAAAATATTCGTCCCTTCAGCAAAAATATTGATTGTATGATCATTGAATTATTTCAGGGGATTTCAACTGTACAATTATCAGTCAACCTTATCTAGATGAAGAACATTAAGATTCTGAGATCCTACCTTGAAAGATATGTAATTATTTTGGCCTTAGGGTAGTTTTTTGCATTTTAGCAGCAGCTCTAAATCTCCGATAACCTCTCCAAAAGCATCGGTTTATAACCCCGTACTTTTTTCTCAGAGAAGTTTGATAAGTCTGATAAGTTTATATGTGTTCTCCTTGAAGTATTATTTTGAGTTGTTACATGCCATCCATCAGATGGACTCATTTTGACATAGCCGTTGGTTATTTAAACATTGCTGAGTATTGCGTCCTTTATGGTTGTAAGATTTGAAACTCAATTTTCGCATTGACTAGTGAAGTATGTTATTCAGTATTTACTTTTTTCACCTGTAAGTAACTCTTTTCGTGATTCTTCCCTCATACTTCGCGATATTATGTAGTATCAGTGGCGAGGCGTGAATGATTATCGATATTTCCCCATTTAAAGCTATGGTAAAGAATCGATTATTAAATTGTTCGTTGCGAGTACCCTGTTTATCGATCCTCTTCCATTGGTTTAAATGGCAGGACAGTCGATTTATCGTTAAGCACGCCTCGTGGTTAAAGTCGGTCCCGCGAATTCAATCAAACACTATTTTTTAAGTTCCTCGTTTTGTTTTACCAGCTGTAGATGGCTTTTCCTCGCTGATATTAGGCACTTGATGAGTGTATAGTTGTAAGCTACCTATTAGAGAATTAAGTATGCATGCGTGGTTTGCATTTTCCTGTTTTAAAGATTCTCTATTTGAAATTATGTATTTTTTCCTGTAATCTTAGGTTGACAATTTTGTATACCTTCTTCCTGGTTAACGTTACGTATACCACATTCTTATTTCACGTTTTGAGATCGAGTATAAGTACGCCACGAGGCTTTCGTGCAAGTTTTTACTTTACTCATTTTTTTTGTTGACACTAGCGTCTAATAATTCTCTGCCAAGAACTTAGCTTTGAGCAACTAACTGCTATTATCAACAATTGTCACAAGTTGTTTAAAATTAATAATATACGTAAAAATGAAAACAAAAAAATGAATGGACCAAAAATGTAATTTCTGCGGCCATAATTAATGTAGCTCAAAACTTGTAAGGCTCTTTTGTCATGCTTGAAATCTGACGTTTACGTTTCAAAGAATGTTATGTAACAATTTTAGTCCTAAAATTTCCCGAATCGATATCTCCTTCCCACGGGAAATTCCCTCAACCATACTTTTTGCAGGAAAAGTTTTTCTTGCGGTACAGTAAACTCCATTGCAATACCTAGCCTGTAAAAATGTCATGTAAATATTGTAAGTACTTACTGTAGGAGCATTTTACATCTGTGCGTACCTAGTTAATGGGTGAATCGACTTCACCCCCTGTACATAGAATTTTTTCCTCACAATCACAAAAGGCAGATAAGTTATTCTGTCTTAAAAACTTTTTAATCTCACCAATTGTTTTCTGTCCTATAAAAATGTTTTCATCGCATCAATGTATTTTCTTTGGGTTTTCCCGTACCTATTTTTGGATTTTGATTTGTTGCCAAATTTTGTAATTATGAAGTAAAAATCATTCCATCAGCTAATTTGACTTCTTTTCAACTCATTCCAACCTCATAACTCTTTTTAAGTTAAGACTGAAACATCACCTTAATTTTCCACAAAAGTATTCAAAGTGTGTTTAAAATGCCGAAGACTTTTTTATGCGCTAAGTTCTGAGTCAGATCAATTTAACCGATCTTTGAATACATTAATTCAATCGGTTTTGAAGTCTTTTCTTCCAATTTTTTTGAAGGTAAGAAATACTGTTTTTCAAGGTTGGTAAATATTGGCGCTTCGTGACCCCCCCTCTTCATCTGCCATATGCAACTCCCCATTTTCGGTCAGTTTGACTGGACATCGAGTATCCAGGGGTAGTTAAAAAAAAAAAAAAAAAAAAAAAAAAAAAAAAAAAAAAAAAAATCCTGACACGAAACAACTCTCGCCGAAGCACTAATTTTTAGGCATGCGCCCTTTAAGACGTTTGAGAGAATTCTCTCTCCATTTTCGTTGCATTTTCTCCTCTGAGGCGTGTCCACCGTCTAGGAGTCAAAAAACAAAATTCTCAGACCGATGAAGAAATTATAGATGCTGCCCAATAAATGATTAACTAAGTTGGATCAAATTCCTTGAAGAAATATGCCATAAGTCGAGTTGTTGTAAAGAGCATTATGCAGTTCAACGAGAGTTTGCGGCATGGCAAACTTTTATTTTCAGTTCTATGTATTGAAAAAATTTACAGAAGTTCAAAGAAACATTCTAACAACCCTTCTATAATTCGTGAGCAGACAAAAATTGTAGTTATTCTGAAATTTTTGGAAGTTTCTAGCTTTCATTCAAGCTAAAATATTCAAAATTGGTTTAAGCATTGCAGCAAGAACTACAAGCAATCGCAGCATTAGAAAAGATTACTTTTTGATTCTCCTTAGTGTCCGTACCTTTGCTCACGAAATCGTATATAAAAATGCTCCCCTCCGATGAATAGAGGGAAGACCTTGCTACTCCGCCGAAAGTGTCTTTGAAAACGCAGTATTCTAATGTCGTAATGATATCCAAGGTGATGAAACAACCAATAAACAACAAAGCCTTAATTTTCACCCGAGAGCTGTAATATTTACAATATTAATTAATATTTACAATTGAACATGAATTGTGCAATATCCAATAATCGGATTCGCAACCTTTCCAAAACGCTCTCAAAGAACATTAGGCAAGAAGAATTCGAAAAAACCATCTTTGAAGAATTGGGAAGAACGGTTGCGGCGCTGTGTGGCAAGAGATGGAGGGTATTTTGAGACGGAAACTAGTGTCCAGTCATCCAGTGAAGAAGAGTAAATGCTAGTAATCTTGGTAAGATTCTGCAAAATTGGTTTAATAAAACCACTTGAATCCTTAATTCTTTGTTTTTTTTTCCAGAAAAGAAGCTGAAAATCCCGTAGGGGTCCCCTCTACAAGTCATTTTCAAAACGCTGTAACTTGGTCATTTTTTGACTTAGAGAGCTCGGATTTGTCTTGTTTTATCGGTAATTGGCCGGTCTTTAAGACTACACAAACCGCATTTTGATATCTACTACCGTTCGTCAATAAGAAAAAAACGTGCAGTACTTTTGGGACAACCCTATGTACATACCTAGGCCGTAAACATTTTTACATAGCCTTTAATTAAAAAACCTAAATAGTTCGTTTATTATTTAAATCCATGTTCTTTCATTTTAGTCATAATGTATAATTTACAGAGGAAACAAGTAAGGAAACTTACTTCTGAGCAATCTCTAATTGCGTTCTTCTAAATATTTTAATAAAATTACTATCTCCGATTTTAGTGTTTTAAAAAGTATTTGGAATAATATAGCATCAAGCTTTTAATTTTATTTATCCTTTGGAAAACTAACAAAGTTTTTGACAATAGTCGTTGCAAAAGTACGCTGATGGATTGAGTTCATATCTAGTGCGTCCTCAGCAAGAGCGCCGTAACTCCAGTCTAGATTTGTTCAGCTTTTCATCGACGAAATGTTTCATTATCGAAAAACCAACATCCATTTATCCCCCTTAATTCTAGGATGAGTGCGGCATGCCATTGAGAATTCAAATTTACAAAATGAGGCATCACAGTGATCAGGTTTTCTCGCAATAGAAAAGTATGTGGGCAAGAAAAATGGAAAGTCTTGATAGGAGCTACGGTGTTTTACCTGTGGAAGGCAGATATTTGCTTCGTAGCAGTTCACCTCCAGGAAGTTTGCATGTGCGGTTGTATCCCATGCATTTGAAGGCGTTTTTTATTCCGTCTATTTAAATCAAGACCCTCCTCCAATAATGTTTGCAGGGGATCGAATGTATTGGGTGATCAGAAACAGTGCCAAAGAAAACTTGGGAATATTTTCGTAGAATTTACATATTATACGTCACTTGACTGCCTGATATCGTAATACTGATCTTATATAAACTAATGGTGCTAACTAACTATTGGTAGCACTAACTATTGTTTTCCGCTCGAAACGAAACACGTAAGTGCAATGCAAATACATGTATCATGTTATGAAAATTGCAAATCGCGTTTTTCGCAAATCGAAGTTACAGGCAAAGGGTCAGTTGGGTCGGTACGCCTGCTTTCTTACTTTCCTGGCGTTGCGTTAAAGTCTCTAAAGTGATTCCTGCATTTTGCCGTCTTAACGATTTCTCGTGGGGTTTAGCATGATCAAATTTTTAAATAATGATGTTTGCATGCGTCAAGCGACTCCCGTTTGTCGGCGCGCCTACTTTTCTGCGCTGCGTTAGGGTCCCCGCAACGATTCCTGCATTTTGATTCAATTTCAACAGACTTGGGTTTGAATTGGAGCTGCGAGTGTACTGAATTCAACTGAACAGATTTGTGGCTATCTAGCATAATTTCTTTGCAAGAATTAAAATTACCAGGATACTTTACGATGTAATCGAAACTCGTATATTTTGAGGAAACAGCGTTTGTTTTAGGTACTGGAATTTATACTGTACATTTTTCCATAAACAACTCAGCATATACCTACTCTATCAGGCTGGAACAGCTTTGTATGTGGTAGAGGTGCTGCAAAAAAGGGGTTGTAAATACTGTTTGAGGGAAAACTGGGCTAATCATGTAAAATTATTCAGCTGCATGTCGGCAAAGAATGCTGAGACAATCATGCTATTTCCATAACTTTCTCTCATTTGAATTCAACGTAAATTAACCTCTATAAAAGGAAAATCACTCGAATGTGATGAAACAAATCACTGATTGGTGATCAGAAGCACCAACCTGTTTTTTTGTTTCATCATCCATGTGCCTCTTCTTTAATATGTGCAAATCTGACATAATTGAACTCCTAAGTATAGGAAAATTTTGACCACGTTCTCATATCTGGTTAACTTGATTTTTAATAACTTTAACCACTTCTGATGGCTTTTTTCTAGCTTCTTTCTATCGAACATTATCATATCGGACATTCTCAGACGCTTCTGTTAAGAAACGTATTTTTCAACTTTAGTCATCGATATTTAAGTGCTGCAGCGTGGGAAAAACCTCCTCAAGAACTATTTTACCATGAAATCACATCCGAGCGAAGTGATTGTACTTTCCGTAGTTCTGGGCAACGATTATTCCTGTCTATAATTACCCCGCATAGACACTGCAACGCCCTTACGCTCACCTCGCCGATCGAAAATGCTGTCAGTGCCGCGCTCTGCCGGCTAGCGTTCTGCACTATAGCCTCCGTGTTCCCTCGCTACGGCGCGCTGGTTTTGTTTACCTTCGCTACGCTGTTCATTGATAACACACCTTGCATTGTTACTGTGGTTACTCAGGACTCAACATCGGTGCGTTGCGTTCTCCGTGCGGACTTTCGCCAAATTTGCCTTAAAACAGTGAAAAAGTTGTTCACCTGTACTCAATTGTTCCTGGATTATACGCAACGTGTTTCCTCACCCCTGTGATAATTTACCCCCGTGATATTGCCGCCCTACTCGCGAGATTCAACGCGTCTCGTCGAATTTACCTTAAGTGTCTACTTACCGTGTTTTTCGTGCGACTTCACCCACTAATAAAATACTGATTTACGCGTTGACAGCTCGAAATTCTCAAAACAACATTTTGTGATACTCATTTTTGAAGTGCTCTTTTTATGTGATACCCCTGCCGTTGCAGACAGGTTGTTGGTTCGTTGGTTTTGTATTGTTTTTGTGTTTACATGGCCTTTACATGAATAATTTATTTTCTCGGTGGTTCGCAGTTACTTTTCGGGGAGGCTCTTCGATTATGGTGAAGACCTGTTGTTTTCAGGTTTCCGTTCGGTCGCCTTGAGCTCATCGATCGGGGCCTCGAAGGCTCGAAGGATTTGTTGTTCGTGATGTGGTGATAGTGGGATTGATGACGCATGTGGTTGATAACCATAACCGCTTTTCGGGGATGATGCATAGAGACAAAATGAAGCCAAAATACGAGCTGGAGGATTACATTTACGACGTCGAGTCCCGGAGTCTCGAACCCAGCGTCGATCCCGAGGACGTTTACGCTCAACTTCAGCAAAAAGAGAAGGATCTCATCTTGGCGGCAGAGCTCGGGAAAGCTCTGCTCGAAAAGAACGAGGAATTAAGCCGCTACAATGAACGGCTAGCCGAGGAATACTCCCAAAAATTAGAGGTAGGTCATGACTCACTCTTAACCCTGGGAAAAAAAAAAACACATTGGATTTAGAGTTCAGACTCTTAAAAACATCGACGAGAAAAAATACTCTTGATTCACGAGTTTTCCTGAAAATTAGTGAGTTGTCTAAGGAAATTTGGCAACGCCTGAAAGCTCAAATGGCGTTTTTCCTCAGCACGGCAGAATGGAGATACGTGAGATCGCACTTTCGCCATTGATTCAGAAGTCAGTTTTAGGCGTGGAACTGCAGGAAAAAACTTTCAGGGAGGGCACAATCTCTGGAAAAAAAACACATTGGATCTAGAGTCCAGACTCTTGAAAACATTGACAATAAGAAAAAGGAAATCTACTCAAATTAAGAGGCTTGGTTCTTGATTTAAGCTTACATGTGATAGAATCAAGAGTCCTTTTTCTTGTCAATGTTCTCAAAAGTCTGGACTCTAGATCCAATGTGTTTTTTTCCAGTGATTGTGCCCTCCCTGAAAGTTTTTTCCGCAGTTCCACGCCTAAAATTGACTGCTAAATCAATGGCTAAAGTGCGATCTCACGTATCTCCATTCTGCCGCGCTGAGGAAAAACGTCGTTTGAGCCTTCAGGCGTCGCCAAATTTCCTCAGACAACTCACTAATTTTCAGGAAAACTCGCGAATATTTTCCTTTTGATTTTTAGATAATTTTGCACACAATTTCACCGAAAGTTCCTGAAAATTTAAGTGAAAATATTCATAACTTTCCTAAGAACTAACACTTTATCGGAGGAAATTCGGGTCGAAAGTTCATACGGCGTTCTTCCTTAGCGCGTCGGAATTGCGGTGTCTCAAAATCTCCGTCCCTTGTTTACTTTTCGAAGGGAAACAAGTCAACTTATACTAGCTTGAAATTCAAACAGACATATTCTACTAACAGAGAAAAAAAGTCAATGAAGTTTGCAAGAAATCACGTTGACTAGGTTTCCGAGGAAAAAATTAAATATGACCGTAAGTTCACAACGTCGCAAACGGATACGTGTGCATGGTCTCGCATTTTAGCCATCAAAACGCATTCGAAAGGACCTATTTTGCTGCCCCTGTGATAAAAGTCGTGTAAAAATTCAAGAGACGCTAAATTTGTAAGTTATGAATGTCATCCCTTGAAATTATCTGAACAGTGAAATCAAATATGCGAATGATATTCCCTGAGAATTTTGAGGAAAAATATTACCCTGTTTCCCAGAATCATTTTTATTGTAGAAAATTTGGCAACGCCTGAAAGCTCCTACGACGCTTTTCCGTAGCATGACAGTGTAGATTTCTGTGTAATTCAGATGAGAACTAATAAATGAGGGAACCTGAGACCTCAACTCGACCTACCCTGCAATGATGTGCATGGGATAATATTTCTAGGCAATATTGGTACATCAACATCTAGACGCATTCTCGCCAGCCAATGTTGACTGTAATATTGTCAAGCACTATTTCAAACAAACATACAACATAATACAAATTTGTCAAACGTTGACAAATTTGCCGTTGACAAAAAACACACTAGTAATTGCAGCACAGAAGAAATAACTATGCAGGTCGAAAAAAGCACCAACAATTTTTTTTCTTCAACGTGTAACTTGAAATGATCGAAAGTTCCTGTAAGTCAGGCTTTCCTTCAAAACGGATTCCCTCTTGTTTTTAAGATAGTTGCTAGATTTACCGCTCGTGCGACCAATAAAATCCTTTCGCTCAAAAATGACTCGAGTTCAAATGAAGATATGTTTGTCGGCGCTCATTACATAGCCACGTAATGCATCATGCATGCAGTAAACCAAGTCAAATTCACAATATTCATGAAAATTGGGCCCTACATGCGTTGAAATGCTCAAGCAGGCGAGTGCTGAGCCGGGCCGAACCGCAAAACGACCGACGGCAGGTAATTAAATTTTATTGAACCCGAATTAATTCGAAAGTATATGGTAATTACTCGAATGCAATAAAAAGTACCTACTTTAGTTTTCATTATTCCCTAATTTGGCGTTCTCTTCCTTGAAAACATTCATTGTTCTCATTAGTTTTTGGTGGCTCCATGCAGCGTCTCTCGTTTTCTTCATTTAAGCTTCTTCATCCGGGAAAAAGAGCTAGCCTAGCGCTCTCAAGAATACTGCAATGCAATGGGAAAACGCCGTAAAATATTCGAGCGTTGCCGAATTTCTCCCGATGGAAAATTTAATTTCGCTGACAGTTATGCATATTTTTACCTAAAATTTTCAGGTAGAATCGAAAAAAGCGACTGAAACTTCCGCAGAGAAAAATTGACGATTTTTCAGAAAATTTGGATCTTTTAGAAATAACTTCGACATCGCGCGTAAAGCGGCACGCTCTCCTAATTTTCCCCACGTAAAAAAGTTAAATCCGAAGCCAATGGTCGCCGCTATAGTGGCTCAGAAAGTGTCAACACGTTTTTGTCCTCGTGTGTTGTATTCGACTTTTTGTGTCCCTCAATTCGAAGATAGGTTCCCTCAAAAAAAGGATAAAATTTACGGTCGAATGCCGCACTAAACAAATATTAACGTGCTTTACGATCAGCAATAAATTGGACCACAATTTGCAAAAAGAAACCACTATATTTCTGGCTTATCTCAGAGGCAATATATATGCCCTTTGCAGAAAGGTGATTTTACGAGAGAGCCAGAGCTAGTGGTTCCTCATTGCAAAATGTAATCCAACTTTCTTTGGGTTGCTGGTGATTTTATCTGAAAATTTCTCGGTAAGAGAGCAGGAAAGTTTGTTATAGCCTATCCGATGCAATTTTTGAAACAAATATGTTTTCATTTTCATCGGTTAATTCAATTCGCTTTGCATTTTGAATTTCCATCTGTGCCGGATTTTCAAATTCTTTGAAACGAACGCCAACTGCAAGAAGTTACTTGATCAAGCGTTAATTCATAAAATGGACGGAGTTAAACAGAAAGGAACCAAGCCACATCGGGATCGAACCGAGAAAAAGAGGTTTAAAGTTTGGCTCCTGCATAAGACTCAATGCAAACGATAAACTTCAAGTTAAATTTCTGCAAAATTTGCTCCAACAAAAACTTTGAATTTTTGGCGATGGATAGTAGAGCAGTGGTTGAGTTCAAAACCACTCATAATTCAATTTTTTCCAAAATGTGGGTTGGTTCCTTTCTGCTCCACTCAGTCCAAATAGGCTTTTAATTGATCAATTTTAACCCAAAATTGTGGTATGGAAATTCAAACCAAATAGTTAGAGTATTGGTAGGCTGCGGTCTACTCAGGGGAGTTTGAGCTCCTCCCCCCCCCCCCCCCCACCATGAAATTTTAAAAGAAAACACTAATTTGGCTGGAGTTTATCAGCAGGTTTAAGTTAATCCGTAGATCATGACGTGGCAAGAGAAATGTAATAATGCTGCCATAAGACTGATTCAATACCCCTGGAGAGGCTGAAACTCGAGCAAGTCTCGCAAATCCAATGCGAGAGATAAATTGTCAACAGACGAAGCAGAGATTATGAGAGGCACATTGAAATCGGATATATCCTGGCGTATACTTTTTTAAGCACATGAGGCAGGCGACCGTAGATTTTATCTGTATCGATATTCGGAGCACTCACCTTGCTCTGCGGAATTAAAGCACGCGGGGATTTTTCCAAGCCGCCGCCCGTTTCGCCCTTGTCGAAGCTGTTCGTTGAGGAGCTAGGTCACGCAATGTCTCATACCACGTCATTCACCAGCGTCGCTGTGCAGACGCATTTGTACGACGTCAAAGGTCTGACGTTTAAAAGTTAATTTCGGCAGCGCTGCCATTTCCCGAGATTAATTCCGAAATTCGGAACTTTCCCCGGAATCCTTTGCTATTTTCGGAATATCCTCGAAATTTGGGGGTTTTTCGCCAGTTTGACCATTCATTTGATCTAGGGACTTTTCGATCAAATTTGACGATCTTCGAACTGATTGTCGAATCTCAAAGGTCCGCGGGTTGATGTCTTCTAATCAACAACTCCGAATCACCTCTTACCGAAAAGTGAGGCTTTCCCACATTTTTATGGATTTTTCATTATTTTGAATGGAACACCCGAATGGATACCCCCAGACTGACGCCCCAGTTCACGCGTCCGGAAGGCTACTGGGTACTCCACAAAAAATCTTCAGCTGCTTTAACGATACCTCTGTGAACAATATGTTTAGTGAGCATTTCTGCCGTGCTGAAGAAGAACGCCGTATTAACATTCAAGAGTTGCCAAATTTCCTTCGATAAAATTATTATTTTTGAGGAAAGGTATGAATATTTTTCCTTTAAATTTTCAGGTACTCCAGATGAAATTGTGAACAAAATGATCTGAAATATCGGAAGAAAAATATTCATAAGTATACCAGGAAGTTCGTATTTGATCAAAGAAAATTTAGCAATGCCTGGAGGTCTATTCAGTGTTTTTCCTCCAAGGCAGATTTCTCCCCTGCATCTTCGGAATTAGAGTGCCTATATTTAGAGAGTATGGCCACTGGGCCCCATGGAGAGGCTTAGGACCCAAAAATGGCGGTGCTTTGTTTTGGTTTTTTAGGATGGGAGGGGGGTCATTGCCAACTTTTAACGGTTATCACCAACCGCACTTGCTGCCAACCTTACTACATCCAAGATAATTTTTCTCAAAAATTGCACACGATTAGCCTTAAAAATATGTAAAGATGTCGCAATAGTGCATTTGAGTAAATTTCTCGTTACGATAAGCAAAGAAAAGTACATTTTGAGTCATTTTGCATTACATTAATTTATGGCGTCCGCCATTTTTGGGTCCTAAGGGCTCCATTCAGCCTAAGATGGCTAAGCCAATCAGAGGTGGTAACCCCAGTGGCCATACTCTCTCAATATAGGTACTCTATTCGGAATGACTCAGAATATTTCAAATTTTTTGTCTGAAACACGCGGATTTTCGGGGCCCAGTTTGGTGGCCGTGTGCTTATCCCTCCCTGAGCAGGCCTCCCCTTCTGGAGAGGTGGAGCGGATCTCTCGGTGCAGTCAGCGATGGTTCGCAGTTTTCCGTCTCGGTTTTTGATTCGGATAACCGGCGACTAGGAATCGCGCGGTGTGAACAACCGACAAGCGACGAGCGACAACCGCCCCGCGGGACGTGACACCTGGAGGCACGTGCCCGGACCCCGCCCGAAGCCATCCTTCCACGCACCGATGCCATCCGGGTCCCGAACTCGAACCCCGGAATCGTTCAACTCGAAAAGGCTCCAGTCCTGGAAGTAATTACTTCGGAGTAATGCCCAATCCAAGTTTGCGTGCTCTTCTCTCCACACACAATTAAAAATGTCCGTGTGTGTGTGGTTGCCTTTGGTTACTTTGAGTTCCTTTCCTCCGGTCAGATCAACCAAAAGGACTTTGTTGATCGATCACATTTTCCGTTACATCAAGCGAAATCGGAGGTTACTTTGACACATCTAGGGATGAAGAAAGTGTCCAGCGGGCTGATTATTGAAAGTTTAAAGCAGCCCGATAAGACACCAAAATGCGATAAATTGCATGGTTAACTTAACCAAGTTAAGATATGGCCATGTCTTGTCTTGTCGTGCCGGAATAGTTTCAATAATCGGGCCGGGGCCGCAACTGTACTAATGCACATTCCTCTTGATGTCACTCAGAGGTTGAAATTTGCGATAGTGGCTAGCGCATTGGCCTAACAATAATGTGATCCAGGTCCGATCCTGGCCGCTTGCGCCTGATTATTATCGAGTTTGGAAATGGAGATATTGCATGTGTGAGGAATTTGCGATTTGACTGTTCATTCTTATGTAAAAGTTCGCGAGAAACACGATGGTGCCACTGGTTTTCTTTGAAATCAACTCCAAAGCTCAAAAAAAGCTCTCGAGTTGAGGCCAAAATGGAGGGCATATCCCATACGCTATACTGAGAGTCCACCTCTACATCAAGACTAACTCTCCATGCAAAGATAGGGAGCAAATACATTGACAGGGCTGCCACTTTACTTGGGGACTTTAAAACTGAGAACAAGGCAACCCTGCTAATAGTGTATTTGCTCCCTATCTTTGCATGGAGAGTTTGTTTTGATGTATAGAGGTGGACTCTCAGGATAGCGTGGGATATCCCCTCCATTTTGGCCTCAACTTGAGAGCTTTTTTTGAGCTTGGGAGTTGATTTTACAGAAAACCAGTGGCACCATCGTGTTTCTCGCGAACTTTTACATAAGAATTAACAGTCAAATCGCAAATTCCTCACACATGAAACATCTCCGTTTTCAACCCAAAGTTTTGATCAATGTAACCCCAAGAAAAACTAACTAAAAAAAAAATTAACCGCACGTACTGGTAACTTTGTGTTCTACTTTCAATATCACTATCACGGTAGTGCGGTGAGAATGAAACCTGACTGCCGCAAAGACGGGTAGCGGCCGTTGACAGCGGTGTCAATGTCTTTGAGGTTAGGATTCGGGTGCCGCGAATCGACGCCAGCGGTTTGAGCCGGCAGCCGGGTCCTCTGGTCCTGCTAAGCGCTAATGACAATGAGCTCCTTTTTGGGTCATAATTATCTTCATTGTCTTCTTTCGGTGGTCTCAAGGCCCCGGTGCATCGCGGAGCTGATGTCACTGCTCGGATAAGTTCAAGGTGAATTTAAACTTGATTCAACCAGTGCCAGCTGATGCGGTTGCGGCTCCCGAAATGACGGTATTAATTCAAGCCTCGGTTTTTGGCTGTGGGTCCTGTTTTATAATTCATAATTAACGCGCATCACCTCAACTTTACCTCTATTCTTTTGAGAACGGGGAGTCTCACCGTTATTATGACCTTACTTTATGTTCGCGCTTGCTTTGCTGGTGTGTAGCTTGTGAAATTCTGGATGAGAAGCTCCTGGAAAGTCAATGATGTTCTGAAAAAATGAGAAAGTTTACGGACATACCGTCTATTCCGGGCTCCGAGGTCGAAAGTTCCGGATGCTGGAGCCGTAGCTTCGACTGCTCCGGGTGCTACACCCGGAACTTTCGACCTCTGAGCCCGGAACGCGCACAGTATGTCTATATAGTCTGTAAGTACGGCTTCCACGGCCGAAGAATTTTTTCCGGTGAGAAAAAAACGGGTTTACTGGTGAACCTTGAAAGTTATTTAGTTGAAAGTCCTAATTTAAGCAAATCACACTCGAATTCACACGCTCACATTTTCGAATCAGAGAAAATATTCTTTTTGATCGTCTTTGAAAAGTTAGGAAAATACCTGAGGGTCAAGAAATTTTAACTCCTGAAATAAACTTACCACTTAAAATAATCGAATTCTTCATCTAAATCCTTTCGTGGAGCATCTCAGATTCGGAGGTACCTACAGTAAAGATAAAATTCTGCGTGAATAAATCGTCCCTTACTACGCCGTGCATTGTGATAATCAGTACATCACAGATAATCAGTAGCAAAATAAGTCATGGAATCAGTCTGATATCCTAGAGGTAGATTCCCGATACTCAAAATAATATGAAAGTGCAGAGATGACATTAAATTTGCAACCAGTGACGTCACGGAGTCACTCCAAAGCCTCGCAATTCCAAATCACCTCGTATCTTTTTCGCCACGTCTCGATCTCATCTCGCCTCTCAAGAGAGTGAGTCACTCCAACTCAAGATCCCCTGTCCATCAAAGCAAAGAGGAGCGACTTGATCTCGTCGGATCGATAGTTTTAATTGCAATCATGCGGAGAATCGAACTTCAACACTCGCAAAACTCCTGAGTGTTTTGAACGGTTTCTAACGACGGCTTTCGAGATCCAGTTGGTCACGGCCCGAAGACGCTGAAGCATTCTACGAGCGTTAGTCACTGCCTTGTCGAAACGGAAAGTGAAATTTAGACCAATATTTGTGCTGTGTCTTAACCAGCGTGAATTTTACGAGGCCTCCAGGCCGTCACGTTAGAACCGTTCCTCTGGCACGGGATCCTTCAAATGCTCCTCCACGACTTCGACCTTCAATCGTCTTTTTAAAAGTCATTTATCACTCGGATCCTGTACAAATGTACCCATTGTTTCTCAGAGGTCATTCGCGCTCTTTTTCAGATAATTACTCATCGAAAGATTGAGAGACGTTGTCACTATTTTGATGACTCGCTGGCTTAGCTGACTTTTTATACGCAGATTGCTAAATTGGGCGTATTTGGACTGAGGTAAGCAGAAAGGAACCAACCCACATTTTGGAAAAAATTGAGTTATGAGTGGTTTTGAACTCAACTACTTCTCTACTGTCTATCGCCAAAAATTCAAAGTTTTTGTCGGAGCAAATTTTGCAGAAATTGAACTTGAAGTTTAACTTTTACATTGAGTCTTATGCAGGAGCTAAACTTTAAGCCTTTTTTTCTCGGTTCGATCCTGATGTGGCTTGGTTCCTTTCTGTTTAACTCCGTCCATTTATGCTGAAAGGAACCATGTACACAGGGTTTACGTGAAACATAGTTCCTTTTAGCGGAAGTTCGTTCAATTGTTAATATTTCCCTCCAAAGGAAGTTTTGATGTACATGCCAATTTCATATCACATGTGGACGTATTTCTGCCAAATACGGTGGCGGGGGGGGGAGAAGGGGTGTGCTAGTCAGTCGAGAGCTGTAAGAATGAATGGGAATTACAAAGCGCCAGTGACGTCAGCGGCGACAAGGAGACTCAAGTTGACGTCCTGTAACTCACGAGCCCTGTCAACAACGCTCCGCCAATATTTCAATAACCATCACGATGAGGATTTTTTGGGGGAAACGTGTGATTCTCGGCAAGAACATCCATCAAACACGCAAATACATATGATAGTCTTCGTGAAAAAATTGGATAGTTTTCTGGAAAAAATTGGATGGTCTTCGGGAAAAAATTGGACAGTCTTCGGAAAAAATAGGCTAGCCTTCAGAAAAAAATATAGGATAGCCCTCGGGAAAAATTAGGATTCTATTTCTTTCTGAGAATTCCATTGAAAACCTCTATCAGAAGTTGGACATTAAAAAATGCCCCCTTTGTCTTTCCAACCCTGTCCGGTGGTCCATTAATGTCAATATTCCAATAATCATCACGATGAGGCTGCGGGCTTTTTTATCCGCGATGGATCAACAAAGAATGTGGGGGCAACAGCCCACGGAGGCTTGGTAACCGAGTCTCGGGCTGGATTCATGCTGATGCGACAGGTTAACGGTTCCGAATGAGGATGATATCCCCGCGCCTTGACAATGACTCCCCGTGACTCGGACTCGGCCACACAAAGACATTTTTTGCGACACGGTCAATCCTCCGCCACGCTCATCCTTCCGAGGTTAAAAGATTGAGCGAGCTTCCGATATTTCCTTGCTCCAGCTTAGCCCAGAAAATGATATTTTCTAGTCAAGTTGTGAGACTGCTCTCATCTCATACAAGCGGAGCATGCCGAGACGCACACCTCAATCTGTAATTTCATTATTCTCGCTCACCTAGTGATTTAGCCCCAAAAATAACTTCATTCCCCCGCGTCCTCAAAATTTCGCCCAGATATGCTCAGCTACGTCGCAAAGCCGAAATAATTAAGACTTTCTTACGATCGAAACACTTCGGTAATCTCTCCCGGTAAAAATGAACACCATCGGACTGATTATTGAAATTGATAGACAAAGAAGACATGAGGAGAATGGAGCGATCCTATTGTTTGAAATGGATGGTTCCTACAGACTGAGGGAGAAAATGATGGACTAACCATCCGGTCTCTCGTAGGTTGCTGTACTACTTCGTTTGTCCATTGCAACCACCCGCTTCCATCCCTCCGGTTATTCTGAAAGAACTTTCTCTGTGTAAAATATGAATATTACTGAAGATTCAAAAGCGAGGCATCGATTTCTTAAAAATTCTTGAAGCTAGCAGCATGAAGATTGGACCCTCGTCTCGCGGAGACTCCGTCAATCACCTGGTAAAAATGCGGCATGTGCGCCGTAGTAGGCGCAGCACATCATTTCCGAGATGTTGAAGATGTAAGGTTGATCATTCCGCAAGTGACGCGAGTCATTAGGAAGTGTGTGAAGACATTAAAATGAAATGACGAAGTGCGAGACAGCTGTCTTGGCTCCTGACAGCACTAGCGGAAAAATAACTCCTCATCTTCGATTCGTGTGCGAGCTGATTCATCAAGCCAACCAGGACAGTGAACCTGCGTAGGTAAGGGGACGCGAAAAATCATGAACATATTTTCTGGGGAGGGAGAGGTGTGCTTTCGGTTAGTAAAAGCGAGATTTGTGAGTAAAATTTTCTGCGATCTTGGTAACAGCCAGTTCAAAGCTTACGGATTACATTGGGACTGAGGTTTGAAAACAGAATTTAAAAGTGATGGTACGGAAGCAAAAATTGAGTCCTCAGTGATACTTTTTCACCAAGATCAATTTTTTTTCCAAAAATCACCAAAATATTAATTTTTGGGAGAAGAATTTCACTGTCTCTTTTGTAAATCGAAAGCTCACTAATAGGAATCCATTGTCAGATAAAGTGCTTGAAGATCAATGAGCGCTCACATCAAGTTCAGAATTGATTTGACTGATATAGAATGACTGATTTATCAAGTTAAAATATCTTCAACTGGCACTCGAAGCGCAATTAATTAATTGACTCCAGCTCCGAGTTTTTGCCTCTATTTAATTTTTTTGAAGATCCTCTCAATCATTTGTTTACACTGTGGTCCGAGAACTATACAAGCACCGTTTACTCAGCCATTTAGTTGCCAACCAATTCTTTCATTTTCTCAATCGTCGTTGACCGCAATCGCCTTCACAGTCCCAATAGACGTCAACACTGCATAGCGGTTGTATTGAAACAAATTTCTTTTAATGATATTGAGTGAAAATCAAAATAACGTTCCCAAACCCAAGGTTTATTATGTTGGGCTGTTTAACACTTCTCTCTTTATAATTTTAGAGCGTAAGCAGTAGCATCAGAAAGAGGCTCGCCTTGTCCCAGTCTTTTTTTTCTAACCCAGTTGCACACGGATCACCTATTTGTTTTTTTGGGTTTTTTGTTGCCTTTTTTTCGTTTCGGATAAGGTAATCAATTTTAGACCCTCCAGTTCAGTTAACTTGCACAAGAATGATGATCCTTCGGATTCCATCATCCTTAATTACTTGGGAGTAGCCGAGACTCTAGAAGAATATGCAAAACGCCGAAGAGCTGGTTCGAGGTCAGGCAACCAGGCCCGGGTTGAGCTTTTCCTCTTCCTGCTTCTGTTTTTCTGAGTTTATCTACCATCTGATTGTTCTTGTAAAATATTTGAGGCCAGCGCGCCAGAATCGTGGTCCGACGACGGCAGTAGCAGCCGCAAGAACCGCACAGTGGATCGAGGCAATACACTTAAAAACAATCTCGGTGTATTTACTAAGAAAAGGGTAAAATTACCAAGAATTCAGGGTTCTATTTGATCCCAGTTTTTTCTTGGTAAAATTACCATTTATGGAATTTGTAATTTTATCATTGACTTTCTCGGCCTTTTTACTGGGCCCCGGTAAAAACGCCAATATTTTTTATCGACTGTGGTAGAATTACCGAGATAAAATGGCAAAGTTACCGGGAATTGATCACCAATAAAAGTGGTATTCTTACCTGAAAAACAGTAAAAATGCCAGTTTTTAAGTAAGCTTACCGGTCTGTCTTGGTAAAATTACCAATAATTGGTACAAAAAGTGAGATGGTGAAGGTACCAACGGACCTCGGTAAAAACGCCGAGAATTTTTTTTTCAGTGTAGGACACAATAAAAACACTTCAAAAGTATATATCTTTAGTTAATCTGAAACTTAGAGATGTCAGTATGGTTTTTCATAAAATTTCCTCCAGGAATCAGCCCATTGAAAGTGACAAAAATAAGCATGAAAACGTGCAGTTTCAGTCAAGTATTCCATGTCCGACCTCTCAACAGCTCGCTCCACTGAGTACCGACTCTAATTACACCGCTCGTGAAATACACCGTAGCTAAAGTACATTAATTATGAAAACAGTTCGGCCCAACGCGAAGCGTGAACCGTCGACTATCGATGTTATTCCCATTTGAAACTATGATGAAGAATCGATTGTTTAGATACCCCTCGATAATCGATCCTTTTCCGTAGATTTGAATGGCGGATCGATCGATTTATCTCAAAACACGACTCGCCGCTGCTCCGGCCGAAGAAAAAACTATTTAGCTCCTCACTGCCACTTATTCGTTAAACACCACCACTTTCTCTCATTGTTTCGCCGAGAGAGGTGTAAGGAGAACAGTTACGAGGTCTAAAAATATTTTTATCATTTCCATCAATTATTTAATTTAAAACAGTAATTAATTCAAAACGGAATCTTCTCGAGGAAATGTCATACTACATACTATGGCCGTAAATGGTACTAATGGCAGTGGCCTCACTTGGTACGTTCGTAGTCAAGAGCCGAAGAGACGCAACCAACACTTTTAGAAAAATCGATCTATTAAATGTGCATCGCGTCATATTTCGTCATTCCCGCACGAAGGAACATAACTCTATTCCAAGGTTGCAAAATTGACCCAAACAATTCAATTTTTACGAGAGTAAACCTGCGTAAGTTTCGTTAAATTTGTCCGATTTTCGCATCAGAACAGGAGAGAAATTTGTGAAATTAACGGTAATAAATTCCCAAGATTCTCCTGATAAAATGCAATTGGCGTGGGAAAATTGAAATGTAGTTACATTCTTTTGCGAGAGAAACGACGATTTACAGCGTGGAGAACATACATGTGTAACAAAAATTAGCCATGCACTGGAAAAAAAAACACATTGGATCTAGAGTCCGGACTCTTAAAAACATCGACAAGAAAAAGTACTCTTGGTTCAATCAGAATCTGGCTTAAATAAAAAACCAAGCCTCTTAATTTAAGCGGATTTCGTTTTGATTCAAGCAAAAATCCGATTGAATCAAGAGTATTTTTTCTTGTCAATGTTTTCAAGAGTCTAGACTCTAGATCCAATGTGTTTTTTTTTCCAGTGTGGTATCTGACATCATGTCCAAGGTACAGGGATTTTCTAATTTGCGACCACCGGAGCCTGATGGAGCGACGCTCATTCTGTCGAAGGTTAGTCGTTCGAATAAAACGGCAATGGGCTCTCACGTGCAGGATTTCTGTGATAGGTTGCACGCCGATCTGATGAACTTAATCCCGTGGAAAGACTCCGAATCAATGTCGGAACTCTAATTTGATTAGCATTTTATTCGACTCTCGAGATCTGTTGGTATATCACGATACAGCGCAAAACCACTCAAACGCGAGGCTTTACGTAACTTTGCATTAGAATCCTTTCCCTTTCTTTCCCCTCCCTCTCCTGTCTTACGTGGAGCTTTACACAACTGTCGTAATTAAACTTACTCTAGATCGCAGTGCAATCAGATTTTTTGTGCTCTTTCATCTTTTTTTTTTTTTGTCGTTGTTTATTCTTGTTGTTTCAAGTGAAAAAACATCCTATTTAACTTCATTCCTGTCTCTTTAAGTTATCTTTATAGGTCGTCTATAATGCCGCAATCAGGTGTGCTGCAGATATTACAAAAATGCGGAGAGCGAGGCTCTGGTATTTCGGATTCGGGTGAAAAAACGGAGAAATAAATTTAAGAAGCTGCAGTTCCGAATTCCTCGACTCGTTAGGAACTGTCACATTAAAACCATCTTATGAGACTTCCAATTTTTACGCTTTTTATTCAATTATCTCAAGAGAGAGGTCTTAAGAATTGAAGCTAATTGAAGATTATGTCGATTTTTGTAGCACAATAACGATGGCCCCCTTAGTGAAAGTTGAGGCATGGTGCGATGGGTTTATGACTTTACGATTTTTCTCAGTCATGGGTGCTCAAAATTGAATAGTACTTTGACCTGACTCTTGCGTTTGCTGATTCAGTCGCAAAATTTCAGAACTTTTCGAACTCATATTCAATTCTTGGAATTAAAGTGGATCAAAGGTTAAAATTTGTGAAATCCCTCAAAATTGAGTTATCTGAGGGATACTTTTTTATTGCACTCAACACTTAGTTTCTATAGAACACACAGGAAAATTTTGTGGTGAGATGTGCGAAGTAAACACCATTGAAAAGTAAAGTGTATTTATTTCATCGTATGAGCGGTATCACAAACTTTAATTTTACGACCACGCTTCCCGGCTAGTTTCAAAGAACTTTCAGTTAATTGGATTGATCACGCAGTCTTAAACAAATCTTGAGAACATCAATTAACAACCAGATTATTCCCAAGATCTGCGATACATTAACTTTCGAGAGGAATCAAAGCTTTTTTAAAAGAAAAGTTCGTAACCTAGAGGAAAGGTTTAGCCAATCACAATAGATAGAAGCCGAGAAGAATCGTCAATTCCCGCAAAACAATGCGGTTTTTTAAGTCGCCATGCCCGACCAATGATTGCATATCTTACCTAAATGCGTGCAGAGCACATCGAGGCCCTCGGCCCCTCTCATTTCAACGTGACTTTCAAGCACGCCTCCCTAAGAATTGCCACCAGCTCAAGGTTTTAAAATTAAATTAAAACGGCTAAGTTCAATAATCCACCCATGCATTTTTCTTCGTCGATGATTAGATGCCACAGAGTGTACATAAAAGAGTGGTTTACTTAATTATGATGGTGCGCGGTTTTTTCGCGTCCTCAGCTTGTAGCATACAACAGACTTACTCTGTGGTATCTCAATTATTTAGAATTCGTGATATTGTGGGTCGGTGAGAATGGAAAGATGCTCATCATTATGAAGCCAAATTTACTTCGCCTTCTCCAAACTTCATTTGTTCAACGGACTCCAATTATTTTACCCGCTCATTTTACTTTTTTGCTTTTTTCCAGGTGAGTTTTCTACATCAGTTAAATCCTTGAAGCACGTCAGTGAGTACCCATGATCTACTCATACTACCCATCATTCTTAGAATAAGTGATAATATTGACTCATGAGTCCACAATACAATTCAGGAAGCTCTACTTTGATCCATTATGTCTCATTAGTTGGACAGGAAATTATTGACCTCTAAATGTTGCTAAAATGTATGGGTTTAAATGGAAAATGCCGCCAGATGACGTCACAAGGCGGCACATTTTCCCCGTTTTAAATCTATTTTTCTCCAATTTCCCATTAAAGAAAAAAATATGAAAATTAGCTCAATAAACACTCTCAGGTGAAGCAACAACATTTTTGTGTGCAAATTATCCATTACGAAAATCAGAGCCGGATTAAGGGGTGGCCACATGGGCCGCGGCCCATGGCGGCAAAATTAGGGGGCGGCAAATTTTGCAATTTTTTTAAATGCAGGTACAAAAAAATCGGATTCAGGAAAAAATTACAAATAAGAAAAGGTGACAAAATCTCTCATTTCCTGAGAGTTCATTCATTCCTAATTTTGTCGTATTTCGGTAATACAGAAAACTGCGCACCTTTAATTAGTTGAGTTAAGAGAGAAACCAAATACGTAATTTGGCCTGGAGCGGCGCGGCGCAAAGAGATATGATGACGAGGACTTGAGATGGAAAGGAGAAGCCCTAGACGCGACGGTCAGCATGGGACACATATTAGCGCCTACGGCACTGCATGAATACTTCACGCATTGCGTCAACCACAGTACGGTCAACAGCGGTCGGCGCGGCGTGAAACGCACAGTGCCTACAAGATTTCATGAATACTTCACGCATTGCACCAAACACAGAGTGGTCAGCGCGACACGGCGGCGGAAGTTAAAATTATTAAACCAAAATGTCTGTTCTTTCTTAATTTTTTAGTTCATTTCTTACAAATGAAAGGCCTTGTCCCTACAGAGATAGGTTTACGGAACTGAACTTTCGCTGGTAGTGTTGACAGGGCTTACGCAAAATATGTGTCCAACACGAGTGAACGCGTCTTATGCACCCCTCTTGCTCCGGCACGTTCACTTGATGGTTTTTATTGATGTTTCAAAATGAATGAGAAGAGGGCGGCAAAATACAGGCGGCCCATGGGCAGCAAGCAGGTAAATCCGGCCATGACGAAAATGGCAAAGTATTTTCTTCATCGTGTAAAATCGTCAGTTTGCATGTGGGCGGTAATGTTCCTTAGCGACTTTAGGGTATAGGGTATCGACTATAAGGTCTAAATCTTACAGGAGAATTCCTTCCTTCACTAATGAATTTTCCACTACCTGCGTTCAAGTAATCAGTAATTATGCTTGGCAAAACTGAATTTTTAGTCTCAGTTTTTCTCAGCATGACCCCATTTTAGCAGACACCAGGAGTTACTGCAGTGAGGTCGGTCAGGTGCGGTGAAAAAAGAAGGAGAGTAATGAGAAGAAGAAAGGACGCCCATGAAGGGAAATGAACAAAAATCATTACCCCTCTGTGGTAAGGGCGTATCTAAATTTTTACGTGAGCCCTGCGGTTCATGAGATCCAATGCTTTCCGGGTCTCACTATAAAATGGAGATACGTTGTTACGTCGGAGGAGCGACGAAATGAGACATTGCATTGATGAAAAATCAGTGACGGATGCCTGATTACAGCGTCCAGTGGCATTGAAAAAATGAAAGTTAGTCCACACCCAGGGTTTCGAGAAAACGGGAACCGAATACTGTTGGAGCTGCGAGTTTTGCCTCGGAGCGGACGATCGACACGACGGGTGAGGAGGGGGGAGGAAGGGGGGAGGGGGCGTAAAATAGGCGGGGGTGGCAGGGTTCACGATGTAATACGGTCAGTCTGTAATTACACTCGCACTTAGTTCTGTTTTGACTTTGAGAAAACTCAACGCCGCCGTGATTGAAGGCCGGCGCTGCCAATTTGTGGCCTGATTATCACGATTATCACAGACCGCTCCTGCTCTTTTGATGCGCGACCAGCTGAAAACAACCTACCAGCTAGCTGACATTTGTCCCATCATGGATGTAGTGCCAAGCTGTGCTTATTGAGAAGACAAAATTGTCACCAAATTTTGACGGGCAAGTCGTGCTTGACATCACAAAAATACGTCTTCAACTTCCCGTAATGATCTCTTTGATTTTATTTCGATCGAGAGGATTCACCGTTTCAATTAAACCGCATGCACATCGAGGGTCAGATGTACCTAAGTTTTGCAGCCATTTTGCAATCGCAAGGAAACTGCGAGTTACTTGTGATGAATGGTATAAACCTCAGAACTAAAGAAGGTGGCAAAATAGTGCTCGGTCTACATTATTTTGCGGGGAAAACAAGGGCAAACATTTCAGTTAGGATCAAAATTTCTTTTGAGTTCTGATGAACTGAAGAAGAAATGAAAGACATTTGAAAGAAGCGACGGTTTTTTTCGCAAATGGAAGTGGACGATTCTTTCTCCTCGAATGCTTAGTGTGAGCCGGTACACTCTCGTGTGCGTGTGGTGAATCAATATAATTTGGTATGGGTTCAGCTTGGGTAGGCAACTAAACTAACTGGACGGCGAGGCGTAAGGTATCACAGGAAAATGAAGGCGTCCTCTGCCGCGATTCTCCTTTTGAGATCCTCTACAGTCGAGCATTCCGTTATACACCGATTTGGAGTATTGTGATTTGCCAGGCGGGCAACTCAAAAGTCTCTTTGATGGGGTCGAACTAACAGCCATTGTCTAAATCTTTGGTTTATTTTTCGGTCCAATTTCGAATTTGAGGGGTAACATGACAACGCTTTTGGGCGCGCGAACGCCAGGCGCGGCGGAAAAGATTTCGCAACGCGTAACGCAACTGCGCCCGCTTGCTGCTGGTTGCGGTTTGGTGGAGCGTGACGTATCTTTATCAAATCTGATTCGCCCGTCAAACTCCCGGTGATGCCGGTTGGGTCGGTGCGTCGACAATTTCCTGATTTCCCTGGCCTCATCTGAAATTTCCTGCAAAAAGGCAACTCTGTGTGCGGTGTAGCCAAGTTCTACGGTTTGACCCGAATTTACAGTCGCGGTCATGGGGAATCGAAGGGTAACGAGGTGAAACTCAGCAACGGCGCAGTAGAAAATGCGCGTGGCCCTGGGTCCTCAGTTCACTTGGTCGTCGTATCAGGCGATTTTCTTGTCACTCTTGGCTAGTTTGTTCTCCGCCTCGTTGTCAGCAGCTTTTCGGTAATGAGACAATTAAGATGTTTCGGTCCCACGAGTCAATATTTCATAGGTCCTGCGTCTGGGCCGGTCGTGGCTACCTCACCTGCAAGCGAGGCTGCCATATCATACGAGGACGCTATCATCTCATTGCCGTTACTCTCTTGGTGACATCACCTACGTGTGACCGTCCATAGATACACGGACCGCTGTCCAAAAATTAAAATTACGATAATGATACGGAGGCTCAACAGTTTCTATGACATTTGTATTGGCGAGCTCGCACACTGGAAAAAAAACGCATTGGATTTCGAGTCCAGACTCTTGAAAACATTGACAAGAAAAATTACTCTTGATTCAATCGGATTATTGCCTGAATCAAAACGAAATCCGCTTAAATTAGGAGGCTTGGTTCTTGATTTAAGCTAGATTCTGATTGAATCAAGAGTACTTTTTCTTGTCGATGTTTTTAAGAGTCTGGACTCTAGATCCAATGTGTTTTTTTTACAGTGCAACGCATGAAGCAAATTCTAAAATCTTTCTTTTGGAAGATCAGGAATGAACAGTTACTCAGGGAAGCACTTGCACGGCCAGCGGGCTAATCGATAGACACAGTGATAGACAAGGAAGACGAACGTAATATGGAGCGATTCCGTTGGTTGAAATGGATGTTTCTTATGGGCTAAAGGAGAAAATGATGGACTAACTACAGGGTCTCTCGTGGGTTGCCGTTAGTTAGTCTATTACTATTACCTCCTTTGTCTGTTGCAACCAACCGCTTCCACCAGTAGGATCGTTCCATTTTCCCTTTGTCTTGTCTAAATTTCAATAATCAGCCCGCAGTGCAGTTGACTTTTGATCAGAACCCGTGCCTCTACGGCTGAAGACGAGGAGCTTAGTTTTGATGAGATTTCCCCCGCAATGCTTCAACTCTGACAAATTAGATAAATCACGCGTGTGCACGCCATACGACGAGCCATCATCTCAACAACTTGGTCGTGCGCCGTGTGCAACCTTGTCATGAGCCGAGCGTGATGGTTGAATTTATTCAAAAGTAGGTTGCAGCCCGTTGCCAAAGTTTCTCACCCCCAACGCCGCGCCGCGCCGTGCTCCACACGGAGGTTTGATAAAGGATTGAGTTCTTATTGACGCATTATTTCATTACTATCAGCTTTCTGACCTGTTAAAATTTGCATTGTTCAGCATAGTTCGATCTATTATTGTAATGGATCGATTTCGATTTCCATGATTTTGGCGGCTATCGATAAGTGATAGTCCATTAATGAGCCCGTTTTACTCTGATTTTGGAAGTAGGATCCAGGTGTTTTTACATCACGCGATAAAAATGTTAATTCCCCTTTATAACAATGTAAATGTGCATTCTTAGTCAAATTTTATTTTTCAGTTATACCAGGCCGATTTTTATGATTTTTGCGGATATCAATAGAGGATGAGCTGGCTCTAAAAATTAACTCACTAATTCACCATGTTAGAGACTTGTGTCTTAATGTCTACGTCGAGTAACATAATCGAAAAGAAAACGAAATTTACGATTTTGAAATCGCGAAAAACCGCGGAAAGTCCGTTCATCGGTTTGTTTCTTTCCTTGTTGTTTCTTTCCGTAATTTCTGTGCAGATCTACTTTGTAACGTTACGATACGTCATGTTTCATTCCGATTTTATGAGAAACACCAGACAAAGCCACGTAAAAACATTCTGGCCTCTGACTCCGTAAGCTTAAGCGAGAGGCATGTCACCAGGGCCGGATTAAGGGGGTGGTCACATGGGCCGCGGCCCATGGCGGCAAATTTTGCAAATTTTTTAAATGTAGGTATAAAAAAATTCGGATTTAGAAAAAAATTACAAACGAGTAAAGGCGACAAAATCTCTAATTTTCTGAGAGTATAGTAATTTCTACTTTTGTCGTCGTTCAGTGATACAAGAGACAGCACCTTTAATTAGTCGAGTTAAGAGAGAAACCAAACACGCAATTTGGCCTGAAACGGCGCGACTTACCTAGAGAGAAATGATGACGAGGACTCGAGATGGAAAGGAGAAGCCCTCGGCGCGGCGATCGGTATGTAACACATATTAGCGCCTACAAGACTGCACGAATACTTCACGCATTGCGTCAAACACAGTGCGGTCATTGCGGACAGCGTGAAATGGATAGCGCCTACAAGAATGCATGAATACCTCACGCATTGCGGCAAACACAGTGCGATCAGCGTGAGACGCATAGCGCCTACAAGACTGCGTGAATACTTCACGCACTGTCTCCAACACGGTGCGGTCTGCGCGGCGCGGCGGTGGAAGTTAAAATCATTAATCCACATTTATGTTGTTCTTTCATTATTTTTTCGTTCATTTCATATGAATGGAAGGCCCTGTCCACACAGAGATAGGTTTACGAAACTTAACTTTCGCGCGAAGTTCCGTGAACTTTTGGTAGTAGTGTTGACAGGGCTTTCCGAAAAAATGTGTTCAACACGAATAAATGCGTCTTATGCACCCCTCCCCCGCTGGCACGTTCATTTGATGGTTTTTATCGAGTTTCAAAACGAATGAGAAGAGGGCGGCAAAATATAGGCGGCCCATGGGCGGCAAGTAGGTAAATCCGGCCTTGCATGTCACGCATTGACAAATCAGAAGTCTCGAAAATCGCACGTCTGAGTCTGACAAAAGGGTAAACAGTGTATTCCGCAAACGTAAAATGAAGAAGGAGAATAATAAAGAAAGCCGCTACATGCATATTCCATCGAGCCAAGTATTCACCATTACAAATTGCGGTATATGCGTCTTTTTTCTTTTGAGAAGCAAGTGCATAATACATCCTTACTTAATTAATTGTCGGTTATGGGCAATGCTAATATTGATACGCATCCCCCCTTCCCTTAAAATGCAACGCCTTTTGTAGAGAAAGCAGCAAAGCACATTCAACTAGCGTGTAGGTCGTTTCGCTGACTTTTTATTACTATTCCGTTCATTAACTATAAGCACGTAATACCGTTGTACCTACGCATGTCACACAAAACGGCACTATCCCGTGACATCAGAGTATCATCAGTATGCATGAAAATTTTACGGTTTACATCACTGCGCATCGAGTGCAAGTCATGAGTCATCCGCAGAAAAACGCGGAGACGAAAATCTTGGTTATATAATTTTTTATGTACACAGAAAACTACTCGACGCGCTTCTCATAAAATGCAAACGTCACTGGCGGAGCGCTGAGCGCTGTTCCACGGTGATTTGAGCGGGTCTTGAGTGCGATTGAAGCGATTTATCACTAAATTAGAGCCTTTTGTTTTCTGCTGAGCACCGTGCTTTGTGTCGATAGATCGTGGAACATAATGCACCATTACTGCACCTTACACCTTGTGTTTTATTTCACTATTTCCTGAATGCTTCTGCTAGGGACGTTGTTCCTAACGCGTATAAGAGAAAAAGCACTGTGCCACGATATTCTCTCCAACATTTAAAATAGAAAGCGAGGCTCCTGATGAAATACATAGTTTTTCGTACATTATAGTTCATAGTACATAGTTACATAGTACATAGTAACATAGTACATAGTTTGTACATAGTACATAGTTCGACTCCGCCGTGCTAAGGAGAAACGCCGTATGAACATTAAGGCATTGCCAAATTTCCTTTGATAAAATACGAATTTATTGGGAAGTTGTGTATACTTTTTTTTCACATTATTCAGACTATTCTGTTCGCAATTTTATCTAAATTATCTGAGAATTTCAAGGAAAAATATGCAAAAATTTCGCCAAAAACACATAATTTCTTCGAGACAATTTGACAACTCTCGAATGTTCATACGGCGTTTTTCCTCAGCACGGCAGTACTATGCAGGCGCGCGGCGTGTTTAGCAATTAATCGATTGATCTGTCATTTATACCTATGGAATAGGATCGATCAACAGGATGTTGGCAACGAACACGTCAATAATCGATTCTGTACCATAGCTTCAAATGGGGGAAATATCGATAATCGATCCATCACGCTTCCCCACCGCTAATGTGGAACTGGTGTGTGTCAAAGGCAAACTGAATGAAATTGATCACATTATCCACAATTTGTAAGTAATTAGAACCCCTAAGCCAACCACAGAGTATGTATTCTTCTCGGCATGGTATCGTTTGCGTCATGCATCGAATTCGCGTCAAGTCAACACGATTGACGAGATGTTTTATTTGCGGGAGGTTTCGGAAAACATTTTGGAACGTTGTGTTATAGCGGTGACATGCGTCAAATTGAGTTGTCAAAGATTAATTGCCTCAAGTTGGGCGATCAAAGTAACATTTACATAGTTCAGTGAGGTTTTGCATTTCGTGGCAGGTTAAAATATTTTCCAGTTGATTACTTACCTCTATAGTGAATATTTTTGTCGTTTTTGATAATCATGATGTAAAATCTTCAGATTATATTAATTTGTGAGTACAAGTCACTTCAAAACTGGGGGAAAAAATGCCTAAATACTTCAAGAGAACCTTGATGTTACCAAAAGAAAAGCGACGTCCAGTGCCGGTCCAGTACCTATGGAAAAGGTAACAACGAACACCTTAATAATTGATTCAGTCCCACAGCTTCAAATGGGGAAGTATCGATATATGTATAATCGATCATTAACGCCTCGACGCAGGCGACGTCTCAAAGTTCTCACGGCTTTTTTATACTGAGAACTAATGAGTAATCGAGGTGACAAGTACCGAGACACCGTCTGCGGGGTCCAGCAACTTGTTTAGCTCAGACAGACGGACTGTTAAGGTAGAAGCCGATGCTCAGTGATGCTGGGCTTCGGATGGGCGGAGGCGGGAAACTAGAGCTTCACCTTGTAAGCAGTAGTCAAGTTTTGTCCTATTACCACTGGATTACGTCTAACCTCACTTTTTCCCGTCAATGAGTGTTCCGTATCAACAAGAGCAAGGACTCTGAGAGTCAACCATGAAGTACAATTTCAATAAGATTTGTAAAACCGGATCCCGCGGAATTGGAACTACTGCACTTACTAAAGTCTGAACGAAAAAATGAAATTTTGGAAAAAAGAAAAAAATGAAGGAAATCCTGTGCTGACAAATTTCTGGATCCGCTTTTGGGCACTGATTTATTATACCCATTCTGATTGATACATTGAGATTGGTGTGAAGGAGTAATCCTCCGATGATAATGTTTCCTGGCATCCGTTCTTTCGGTTTATTTGTACATAAAATCGCCATCACATGCATGATTCTGCTTTTTCTCAAGGGAGCTTGATGTAATTGACATATATATATATTATATCACGTATGTCACGTATTCGACTTTTTCTGTGCCCAGTCTGACAGTAGTGCGACAAAGGTACTCGTATGGGGCGCTCAGCGATACGAGCACCATCCGAAGCTCGGCGTATGTTAATGACCCTGCCCTTGAAAGTGCAGCCGTATCTTTCGTGGTCAGACACAAGACTGTAAGGTTCTCAACCAGGCCCGCGTCCACTGTGATTTCTCTGTAGTCAGGGCCAGGGCCCCAACCGCAGCCGCTACTCCGTATGGGCCTCAGGCCCACCGCCCACCCCTCTTCTTAAGCTCAACTCAACCAGTGCGAATGAAAACGCATCAACTTGGGGAAAATGAAAGTGCTGAAGGCCTAAATGTCCCATTTTCCAAAGATATTGAACGGAGCTCGTCTAAAATATATTTACAGTTCATCGTACAAGCAGTGTTTGCAGGACCCCGGACCACACAAAAAACTATTTATCAGTACATGTAAGCGCCCCTTTTCACGTGACAACGATTTCACCCATGGCTATATGCCGATGCCGATGATGTTCAAAAACTTTCACCCAGAACTGATCGTCAGAGTAGCTTAATGATCCGACCGACCTTTTACTGTCTTCGCAGAAATTTTAAGAAAATTGATCATCAAAGAATCGATACCTGCCACACTGAGTTAATTAAAGCGCAAAATGCAACTTAACGAAAACTTCGATGTGTCGAATTGTATCTATAATAAAATGTAAGTAAGAAACACGAAGCTCATCATGTTTCAGGACCGTTTTTTGCTGTAAAATATTAATAGACGTATTAATATTTCCGCATATTCTTTTTCTTTTTCTTTATTTTTAATCGAACTCCTTTTTCAGTTGTGTTATTTATTCTTTAAATGAGCTGATTTCGTTTTGCGCTCTTTATGACCCAAATGGAATAGTGAATCTCGGGAATACCAAGAGCGATATTGTCTCCATTCTCCACCTCGTTCACTCGTATACTGAGAAATTTTTTCCAGTCAGTAATTCCCGAGAGAATTTTTGTTGATAGTCAACCGGAAATGTCTCTAAAGTGGCAGCGCATCTCTTTAAAGAAACGGATAAATCATTTGAAATAAGGGTTTCCTGGTTTCTCAAGGAGAATTCTCGTCCGAGAATCATCAGTTGGAATTTGTATTGACAAGACAGAAAATGTTCTTCAGTGGCGAAGCCTGAATGATCGATCATCGATATTCCCCCATTTAAAGCTATAGTAAAGAATCGATTATTAAGGCGTTCGTTGCGGACACCCTATTGATCGATCCTTTTTCATAGATTTAAAAGGCAGATCAATCGATGTATCGCAAAGCAGCCACACCACTGATGCTCCTCCGTGTCTGTAACGAAGCAAGAGTGAACAGCATATTTTACGGGGGGCCCGAAATCAAGGGTCCCCCCTTTCATGTTCACTCGTCATATTGAGTCTACCGGCGGTCAAACTTTACATGACAGCAGAGGGGGGGGGGGGGCACTGACATCTCTATCTAATCTTTCCTTTGTGTTGGGTCCGCGGGTACCATCATGGCCGCCCACCAGTCATTAGTGTTCACTTCCGAAATTACGAAAACATTGCTCCTGTCTTGGATGATGATGCCCGTACCGGGGGCTCGCTCACTGGATCCGGGCACGGTGTTGTTCTGCCGTGCTGAGGAAGAACGACGTATGAACCTTCAGAAGTTGCCAAGTTTCCTCCTATGAAAAACCGAAATTACTGGGAAAATTGTGAATATTATTTTCCAAAATTTTCAGACAATTTTGTACGCAATTTGATCTAAAACATCTGATAATTTCAAGGAAAAATGTGCATAAATTTTGTCAAATTGTCTGTTTTATCAAGGGAAATTGGGCAACTTTCGAATGTACATACGGCGTTCTTCCCAAGCACCGCAGTATTGGGCAATGCCGAAAAGAATCCATTAGAAATCATCCTTCACCTCGTCTCAATAGCGGTTTTAACGTGGTTGGAAACTGTAACAATGTAACGTTACTACTGATGTATTTTCACCGTTGTGCCAGTCCTCAAACGACTTATATGTCTGAGGTCGCTCCTCTGACGAAAGGGCAAATATCTAATTCCACATGAGCCCTGGAAAGCATACAGTTATATGGAGAGCAGGGCTTACGTGGAAAACGAGTTACGCCCTTACGATAGAGAGGCGACGATATGAGGTTAGCAGGTGAAGACACCGTGTGATTTTTCTAAGGCAAATTTTGAAATATTTACACCAAAAATGGTATCATGTACAAGAGAATTATATAAACAGGAATTACGAAGGACAAAATGCTGTGCACACACTTTCTTTTGATTCAATTAATTTGCACATTGTTCCATTTACCATAAATATACGTTCATATGTACATTATTCTACGTATCAATCTTAAAAATTCTAGCACGCCCACATCTAGAGTCTGAAAATGGGGATCTTTGATCGCACCATTGCAAATATCCGCTCATTTTGTATTTTCTAAACAGAAAACTAACTAATACAATTTCAAGGTGATATTTTAGTTGGTTTTCATCGAGAAGAAGGAAACATAATCGAAGATTTTGAAACGTTGAAATGGGTTTAATCATTTTTTGACTTTAACCGTCGATGTGTGGAAGTTAGTTGCCTCATACTTACGTGTTATAATTGAATTTAACGGCACATTTTCTCCTTCTTCCCTCTCTCTGTTTTTTCTTTTTTACAGAAAAGAGGTGTACTTGCTTTGCCAACAGCTTGGCTGAGGTTTTAAAATCACTTAAATCACGTAAGTCGCGTGTCTCGTTTTAAATGTAAAACCAGCCACAATTAAGAATGAGGGGTCAATTTATTGCCAAAACCTCAGCGGCGGCGTGCTACCGCAATAAAAACCCGAAAGAAAGAACAATTTATGCTCATACTCATGTCCAGATGTTCACAATTTTCTGGCCTTTTATATCTTTCCCTCAGAAAGGCACACGCTGTATACTGTTTTTTTCCATTTATATATTCGAACGGAAAATTAATAGACGTATAGAATGATCTTTTACAGTACAAGCACACTCGAAAGTATTTTTGAGCAGCATTTACCTATTTTTTTATAAATGAGAAGCTTGGATAACAAGGCGCATAAGTGAGGTTCTTGAGGAAATTGAGATATTAACGAACTATAACAAAAACTAGTTTGAAGGTATACTTTGTGAAAATTCACAACTCAAATCCGACTTTAAAGTATCAAAAAGTAATTTTAAACTTCCTCTTCACAGTAAGGCTCCACGTAATTTTGAAACTTTAAACACACATTTTTGCTTTAAACAGCCAAAACTGCACTTATGCGCCTTGTCCTCCAAGCCCCTCAAATTTTCTGCGCAACTGCTAACTCTGTCTTCTATTGAACTTTCTAAAAGCCTTTGATGTGCGGAAAATTTTAGTAGTTAATCGTGTAATTGGAAGCTTCGGCCTTCGTCTTGATGAAAATTATCAGCGTGATGACATTCAATTCCATTCCGTGAAGCTCTTCCGAATGGCTCGACGTTAAATTTTCGAGAATTTTCCGCTTGCAATTATTTCATAGGTGTTCGTGCGATCTGGTGACGCATCTGAAAATGATCGTTCCCGACGAAAACTCCAGCTTTAATGACAGCCACACACGTACGAGTGTCACGCAGGTACTTGAATCATCCAGAACTTTGAGGAAAAAGTGTTTGGAAGCGTAATATTTCCAGCTTCGCTAGTGAAAAAAGATCGCTCTGTTGGCATGTGGGTCCCCCTTTGATAATGAATCGCCTAAATGAAATTACACAAAATTAATGAATGGGGTTTAAAATCTCTATCGCAATAAAGACCAAACAGCAACTCATTCAAACTTATCTTAGTTTCCAATTTTTGATGTAATTGATTCTAAACCTGATTATAGAAACGTATTCTATTCAAAGTTAGTTCAGTCTTTGATATTTAAGGCAATAGATTTTTTACTAAATTCTGAGGAATTTTTAAAGAGCTACAAACAGAAATTAATGATTGCATTTGCTTTTTGACATTGATTTACTTTTCGCGATCAGATCGCCATTTCTTACCGGATGCACCGCAAATTTCACGATTTGGTCGAAAACTGCGGTTTCTCAGTGTATAACACTCACTCGGACGAAGGTTCAGAATAAAATGAGTTAAGGGTCATTCAGAGGGCCATGACCCACCACGTGCTTCCCCTGGCAATCAGGTGGGCTGCAGGTCATTTCACATCCACTTTTACCGCATTCATGTGCCAGCATTAAAAATGAGATAACACACCGTGACAAGAATCCAAATCCAGGAGGGATCATATTTTGTTTGTAAAAGTAATAAATGTCCTTACGCAATACCAAAGAGACCGCTGAAGGTGATGGTTGGTTTTCCAAATTGGATTTTCGTATCTGCGGTCTAATCTCCGAGTTCGCCTTAGTTCTTACTGCTGCCACCGGCGCACAACGGATCGAGTCAATAGGAGAGGTCGGACACATAGTTTGGAAACTTTAAACGCTTATAACTCCGTTTATACAAAACTGTGAGGTTTTAAACGTGGTTCCATTGGTTTTATCGTAAAATTTGCCTCTTGGAGCGCCCCTATAAGTTTAAAATGCGATGAAATAAACATCTAAATTTGTAGTTTTAGTCAAAAATTTCATGTCCGAAGTCTATAATTGACTCGATCCACTGTGTGGCGCGGCGCAGCGTGTGCACGAATTACGTCTATTCCTCGCATGACGTGTATACGTGAAAGTTCAAGTGAATTTGAATGCAAGAATTTATCACTTGAACTTGCGATGTTACGTGATACGGTGAAGTATGGTGTGTGCAGACTGCGGTCACACTTACGTGGTTTACCTATGAAACATTTTTCGGGCCAGAATAATTCGGGAAAGTAGGAAGTCAGGCGAGTGGATCGGAGCAGAGCGACTTGAATTTTTTATGCAATTAAATGCATCGATCTAACCAGGAAGCAGTGAATCTCCATCAGCTTTGAACAGAGCAAATTAAGATCCTAATTTTAAAATGAGCTAACATGTGAGATTTGGAATGATGCCGCTCTTTGCATATGTCCCTTCCTCAAAATCTTGCATTGTAGCTGATGCATCTAATTCCAGCTGCGATGTCCATCCAAGCTTTGATTGGTCTTTGAAACCAGCCTCTTGGCGGAAAAGAAAGGTCAATTTTACCACAACGATGGCATATTTTTCATAATTTTTTGTGGAAGGGGGGGGGGCTGGTGAAATGGACCTGGAAAAGAAGTAATAATGTAACCGTGTGTTATAGCTTTCTGTACGGTGCGTTGACTCTGCCGTTTGAGATTTTATGTTTGAGGAGGCACGGGCCTAGTATAGAATAAGAAATCAGTTGGTTTCCACCTACCTGTGACTCATTCATGTAGGTTTCAAGTTCTGATTCCTCTCTACCTGTGCAATCCTGGCGAAATTTCGCGTTGACAATAACATCCCACAGGCTCATTATCATCCAGGTACTATAAATGAAAGTATTAATCGGCCATCGATCTCTTCCTGACAAAAATTCTTTTGCCTCCGCGCAATCCGTAATCCTAATCCATCAAACGCTCCACTCTGTTGTCAGATGTGTAGTAATTCAAATGTTTTATTAAGTGTGTGCACAGGGCAAAATGCGCGATGAGTATCGAATAGCATACTTACACAAAATACAGTATCAGCAATGATTCAATTCCAGATCCCAGATCCAGACCAAAGTTTTCCTCAACCGCCACAAAAGCAGTTCCTCAACTCCTCAAGTTTCGCGAAATATGTAACGAGGCAGTTGTGGATTTCCACGCTGAGAGAAAGTACTCGATGAGATTGTTAAAAGAAGTAACGTTCTAAATTAATAGTGTCTATAATGATAATTAGTGGAAAAGCGTGAATAAGCAACTATCGATATTTCTCCATTTTAAGCTATGGTCAGGGCCGGATTAAGGGGGTGGCCACATGGGCCGCGGCCCATGGCGGCAAATCTAAGGGGCGGCAAAAATTTGCAACTTTTTAAAGTGTAGGTATAAAAAAAATCGGATTTATAAAAACAAAATTACAAACGAGAAAAGGCGACAAAATCTCTCATTTCCTGAGAGTATAGTCATTTCTAATTTTGTCGTCTCTTAGTGATACAAGAGACAGCACCCTCAATAAGTCGAGTTACGAGAGAAACCAAACACGCAATTCGGCCTGGAACGGCGCGACTTAGGGAGAAGTGATAACGAGGACTTGAGATGAAAAGGAGAAGCCCTCGGCGCGGCGATCGGCATGTAACACATATTAGCGCCTACAAGACTGCACGAATACTTCACGCATTGCATCAAACACAGTGCGGTCACTGCAGTCAGCGTGAAACGGACAGCGCCTACAAGAATGCATGAATACTTCACGCATTGCGCCAAACACAGTGCGATCAGCGTGAAACGCATAGCGCCTACAAGACTGCGTGAATACTTCTCGCATTGCGTCCAACACAGTGCGGTCTGCGCGGCGCGGCGGCGGAAGTTAAAATCATTAAACCATATTTATGTTTGTTCTTTCATAATTTTTTCGTTCATTTCTTATGAATGGAAGGCCTTGTCCACACAGAGATAGGTTTACGGAACTTAACTTTCGCGCAAAGTTTCGTGAACTTTTGCTAGTAGTGTTGACAGGGCTCTCCCAAAAAATGTGTTCAACACGAGTAAATGCGTCTTACGCAACCCTCCCCCTCTAGCACGTTCAGTTGATGGTTTTTAGGTTCAAAACTAATGAGAAGGGGGCGGCAACATATAGGCGGCCCATGGGCGGCAAGTAGGTGAATCCGGCCCTGGCTATGGTTAGAATCGATTGAGGTGTTCGTTGCGAACGTCTATCGATCCTTTCCCATAAGTTTGGCAGATCAATTGATTTATCACAAAACACGCCACGCCACTGATGATAATGTCGGTTTTTGTCTCATTAGGTGACGGAAACAACGATAAAATTATCATTTACTGCTCAAAATCCTGATGCATTTACTTGGCACACCTTTATTTCAATAATCATAAGAACTAATTTTTCTCAGTGATCCAAAGCAAATAATTTTTTATTTTTCAATCTAAGTCCTCGAATTTGATTTTGCCTCCGCAGATGCAGCTTACTATCGCCTCACGTTTTGCGTAACATTTGCCAGCTATGTCGGCGCGTGCCGCAGAACAGCGACTCCGCGAAAACCCTCGCGCCCGTCGCCAGGTCGCGCATTGTATCCGGCACACCGACCAACTTCACGCCAACTCAACAATCGCCGCGTCCGAACAATCTCATATCAAACCCCCATCATAAATCGAGCTCGGATCGATCGAATCGTTGCCAGGTATCGATCCTTCCACCACGCGAAATGGATACTAGGGAATTTCGATGGATCGAAGCGCTGCAAGCACTGATCACGCTTACATATTGCCGTACTAAGGAAAAACGCCGTATGAACATTCGAGAGTTGCCAAATTTCCTCCGATATAATGTTTATTTTTGAGGAAAGTTACCAATATTTTTCCTTGAAATTTTCACATTATTTTGATCGAATAACGAACGAAATTCTTTGAAAAATCGAAAGAAAAATGCTCATAAATATTCCCATAAATTCGTGATTTATCAAAGGAAATTTGGCAACGCCTAGAGGTTCATACGGCTTTTTTACTTAGCACGGCAGAATAGGTGAGCGTGCGCCGTGCGCGGGCGAGGGGAATCCGCGCGCGAGAGACTCGTGTGTTGGGACGTGAAAGTCGCTGCGAAATATCCGGATGTAATTCCTCTTGTTTTCAGGAGTATCGACACCAACACCGACAAGCGCTACTTTTGCACCAGCCGTGAGTGGGGAACCGTTGACCCCGGCATTGGCGGATCACGTCACGCTGACCCCTTCCTCCTCCCCGCTCGTGACGTAGACGGTGGGTAAATATGGAGAGAGAAGTGGATGATGGAGGAATAGAGATAAAAAGAGGCGATCGAATTTTGACTCACTGAACAAAAAAGAATCACAATCTCAACTATACTCCCTGGCTGATTTTGGCGCCAGTCATAGAACGGACTGTGACGAAAAATGGGCATTTATATTGTTCAAATGGGATTTTTCACATAGGTATTGCGTTGTGTAATGAAACCTGCGCCATTTTCCCCAAATTTGAATGGTGCGGGTTCATCTGCCTGTCAAGACGTCCAAAAATCATGGGATCAAGCCCAATAGAACGGTGGAAGGTACTGTGACAAAAATGTAAATTAAGGGGATCAGAAAGCTTATAGTAATGATGACAAGCCACGGAAAACCAAAGTATCACAATCCCCTTTATAATCCTGCCTGATTTGGGCGCCAGTTATAAGAGTATATAGTTATACACCAGAAAGAGGTATGGTTGATTCAAACACATACTTTCGGCTGGCTCCACCGTACGTCTGGCTGGTGCAACTACTCATATAGCTGGCGCCAAAATCAGGTAGGATCATAGTTGGGATTGTGATTTTTTTCCGTGGCTTGTCATCATTACTGTAAGCTCTCTGATCCCCTAAATTTACATTTTTTTCAGTTTCTTCCACCGTTCTATTGGGCTTGATCTATGATTTTTGGAGGTCTTGATAGGCAGATGAGCCGCACCATTCAAATTTGAGAAAAATGGCGCAGCTCTCATTACACAACGCAATAAATATGTGAAAACTCCCATTTGAACAATATTTGAGTGTTCATTTTTTGTCATAGTCCGTTCTGGAGATCCACCGGGCCGATTTTCAAGATTTTTTTTGCGGATATCGATGAGATATAGTTTACATTGAGCCCGTTTTAATCAGATTAACTTACGGGGGCCCCCAAGGCGGGTCGCGGGTCTTAAAATGGACGAAGCGCCGTCTGAGGGTTCGGCCAGGAATCTTAGCCATAGTGACTCCAACATGCGGAAAGCAAGACGTGCATGTAACGATGACTCGATGTTTTTCGATCGGTATATATTTTTCATCGGTGTACATAGAAGCGCTTACCTTCGATCAGAGGAATTCTAGGTTAAAAAATGATCAGGTGATCAATATGAAGAAATCTCGCTAATGAAAAAACAGAACAAAAAAAGACTTAAAAGTCGAGCGTCAATCGATGAAAATTGTTTTTCTCCTTCAAATTTTCTGGCTCAAGATCTGAACACGGTTCTCTCATTCCCAAGAAACATGCTCAGCTCATCCTCTCCCAATGAAACTCGTGAGTCGTTGGTTTGCCCGTACACCATCGACGCAATTAAACGAAGTTTTCTGGTCACTGATCCTGAGAAGTTTTCCGAACAACAGGAAACAGCCAGCGCGGGGTGTAAATCGAAGGAGCTAGCGCGGATCACGCCATCCGTAGAGGACTGTGAACCGGAGGGAATCGGTTTAATTTTACCTGGTGCCTGGCGTTTTACCACCGTCTTATTGTTTTAGAGCCAAAGCTATGCAGCTTCCGTTCCAGCGGGAGATGTCCTTGATTCGTCCTTTGACCTCGCCACAGTTTCACAGGAAACCGACCAACTGCCTGTAAATGAAATCCCGCTCCTTGCAAATTATACACTTGAGCGTCTTTGTCAGGTCGAGCAGTCAATCTCTTCATTAGCCTTCACACGAGCCAGTCGAATAAATCAATTTCCTTGACACCAAGGCAAATTTAAATCCAGATATTTGAAATCAGGTCGCCAGCTTTCAGAAATACTTGGCATTCTCAGCAAGAGCCACTTTCAAATAAATAAAAATTTCCCCATTAAGCAATCTCGTACCACGATCGCCGTTTCCCTCACGAAAGAACGTACAGTAGACTCTGGATTATCCGGATTAATTGGTGCCGGGCCCGATCCGGATAATAATAGTAAACAGAAACACCACCAACCAACACCACAGTATTCTTATTATGTATACATCATGTACATACCAACACGAATTTAAAAGGTTAACGCCAAACTGAACGACTCCTAGTGATTGTGAATGGTAGCCTACAAAGATAAATTACAATACAACGATTAAAGCGCGCAATGCGTGAAGTATTCATGCAGTCTTGTAGCCGCTATTGTGCGTTTTAGGCTAACTAACCGACTGCACTGCGTTTGGCGTAATGCAAGAAGTATTTTTGCAATCTAGTAGGCGCTAATGCGTTCCACGCCGACCTCACTGTTTGGCGCAATGCGTGAAGTATTCCTTCAGCCTTGCAGGCGCCAATATGCCTTGCGACCGCTTCTCCACGGATCCGCTCACTTATCGGAATGCGTACGTAGTTACATGGTTGCAAAATCGATCCGGATAATCCAGAGTCCGGATAATACGAAGCCGGATAATCCAGAGTCTACTGTAACTATATTTCTATGTTGCCAAATTTCCTCGCGCAAATCATTTTATTTTTACCAGGAGAATCTCGAAGATTTCCAGCTGAAAATTACTTTTTTTCTTATGATCTCGTGCAAAAATTAGAAAAAGTTTCAACGAAAATCACGTAGGATTATTCTTGTGAAAAATTAGGCTGTTTGAGTCAATTTTGCAGCCTTGGAATGGAGTTACTTCCTTTCGTATGTGAGACGATGGAATGACTCGTGTTCCTTTACGGATACGGCTCTTGCGGTGTCTTTAATTCGTAATGCTCGGTCAAATATTCTACCATAAGTTAGATTTTCGTGCCTAAAGCTGCAATTTAGATATACCTCCCAAATGTGCAATGCAAATGGAACTGCATTAAATGGATACAATGAAACAGGGGTTCCCGGCTGCTATCGAGTGGACCAGCTTCCAGCGGACGCTGAACAGAGGCCAAGAATGATTTTGACTGGATGTTGAGGTTTTTTAAGCGTACGAGGGTCTTTCAAGACGATTGATAGAGAGGAAAAAAGGATGATGGGCGAAAAGTAATCGGAAATAACAAATATCATCGACGATGCGGAAATGAACGGTCGATCGGAAGGAAAATGCAATGAAGTGACAAGAGATGACAGCAAAATCATAACGTTTAACCTAGGAATTCAGTGAGAAGTAATTGATGGCAGTGTCGCCCAAAGTACAGCAAATGCAGTCACCTCAGAACTCTATACTTGAACATTGCTCACTCTACAATGTTTCTTCTTCCTCAATTTCACTGCACTTCCTCGACAAGACCAAAGGACCTAAAACTTGATAAAAATCTATTGAACAAACTGATATGTTATTACTTGATTTTAGCGCTCAATCAGGGTCCACGGTATCAGGATTCCAGATCGGAATGAAACTGGGTGTGACGTGGAGTAAAAGAAACAGATACCCCTTGACGTTGTGCAACAAAGAAGGAACCACGTTGACCGCAAAGCGAGGGAAGAGGAAAGGCCACGGGAGGTGGAGGTGGAAAGTCATCGAGGCGAAAAGTTAACAAGCGGCACTGCCGCTCCATGGAAGAACGCCTTATGAACCGTCAGTTGTTGCAAAATTACCTTTTATAAAACACAAATGTCCTGGTAAACGTACGGATATTTTCTTCCAATTTTTCATGTAATTTTTCTCGCAATTCCGCTGAAAAGTCCTGAAAATTTCAAGGGAAATTATTCATGACTTTCCTCAAAGGTGAACATTTTATCGGAGGAAATGTGGCAACTAGCGAATGTTCATACGGCGTGTTTCCTTAATACGGCAGCCGGCAGCGCAGTACTGTTTGGTGCTCAGAAAGCAAGGTAGAGCCAAGGTTTGCCTGCGGATTATTCGAAAGTCATTTTTTGATGCTGCAGTTTTACTATCACAAAATAGCTCAATATTTCCAGTAATTCTGCACACGCTAACAGTTCCGGATTAATAGAGTATTCAGTTAGTAGCTCCCTACGAGCAAACGAATCCACAAATTTCTCAAACATTTTTGAGCAGAAAGGAGTGAGAAGCTCTTTGCGGGTTAAAACTGCATTTTCCTTCATTATGATGATATTGCTTTTAGAGCTACTTCGCGTCCAAACAATTGCGATTGGTGCCTCCGCTCGGACCTAAAAAAAGAACAGATATGCTTTGGGGATAAGAGCGCTTACACACTTTATTTAAAGAAGCACAGTGTAAGTTTAAAGTACACTCTCTGCTGTGTATTTTTAGTATGATGATTAATTATTGATGTGTTTTCAATTTAGGCGCAGGAGGGTTGATATATTAGGCTCTAATTATTAAACCTATGAATTTTGGAAATTTTATCAATCTTCTTCTTACCTCTTTCTCTGAAATTGTGTTGAAACATCAACCGAGGGGCTTGGAGGATATTAACGCATAAGTGCAGTTTTTGAAAAAAATTGAGATATTAATGATCTCAAGTTAAAAGAATCTTAATGTATATTCTGTGAAAAAATCACTCTCAAATTTCAATTTTTAAGCATCAAAAGGTTGGTTTATAATTTCTTCCCGCCATGAGAATCCATGATGTAATTCCGAAACTTCAACAGGCATTTCTGGAAATAGCAAAAACTGCACATATGCGCTTTATCCTTCAAGCCCCTCAATTCAGATCGCACAAATTCAAAAAGAGGCCACCACCTGGTTCCATCGACCCACGGGAAAACAATCAAAGAGCCTCTTATGAAACAGTAGCCTGGCCGCGCGTAAGTGGATACGCGTCATGCCGTCTAAAAAAAAGTAAATAATGGTCGTAATTGAGATAAGTGCTTTATAAAATCCCGTTCTAGAAACAGTGATCCTCACTTTCAGACATAAAGCATCGTAAACGTAATCGGTCTGGCGATATACCAGACGCAGCAAAACGCTCACGACCAGGAATGCAGAATTCAGTCCCAGGAATCCTCTGGAAAGCCAAGAACGACACCTTGCACTCGCAGAAAGTTGCCAAATCTGGCATGATCCGCGTCGTCCACCACGGATGATTTTTCGGAAATGCGGCAACGGTGCCCTCATATTAATCGCCCGGATTATGTGACCGATACGTAAACAACAGCTGTGATTTAATTAAAACTGCAAGAAAACGCCGTGCGAAGAAAGAGAAACCCACCGCGGTGTCCCGGCCGGGGCGGGGAGGGGGAAAACCGAGCAGGAACGGAGAAGAAAAACAGCGCTCTGATTTCACCGTCGAGAATTTCTTTTTCTCTCTGCGCGCGCCTGGACTGTTACTTTCTTTCCAGAGCGTTTTTCGCCGTGAATAATCGCGCGCAGGTTTGAATGTTGAATGTTGAGTGCTGACCGAGCTCGAGCCGGGGCAAGGGGCGGCTGTAAATCAGCGAGTAATTAGAGGATGCGTTGTTATAAAACTGTTCGAGGTCCGGAATAATGACGAGTATGATGCATGATGCTGGATGCTGTTCGTTGGATAAGACGGAGATGCGGCACGCCGCGCCGCGCCGGTGAGTGATGGGCAAATCCCATGTTGCTCACCTGTTTGATTAAACCTGTTGGCCGATGATGACGGCGCACAGGGCTGTGATTCATCAGGTCGGCAGAACCTGGGCCTACTACCGTGAATTACTCGAGTGGAACAGCAAATATGGTCAAAACCAACGCCCAAGGAGAGGCCTTGCAAAATTCCGCGCACAAGTCTTTTTACACTCAGACCTAGCTCTAGTTTATTGCATCTGAATATGCCGCCATCCTAAGAGCAATTATCAGTCATTTGCACACGACTTTCTTCTGTCTGTAGCTGTCTCTTTTATGACAAGTGCAAGTTTTGGAATTGCATATGCATTGGAATGCACTGGGATGCATTAAGTGTTGAATAAGGCCTAGACGCTCAAGTGGTTGTGAGTGAACAAGATTCATAGTTAGACGCACGCATGGGAGTGCATCCAAGTAACTACCTAGGGGCAGTCTATAATGGGAGTCCAGCGCAGAGAAGGTGTCAAGGTGTACCAGAGGAGAAAGAGTCAAGCTAAACTTGAAGTCATATTTCCGGTAAAAATGAATACTGCCTAAAGGTGGAAAGGTGTAAAAAGAGATCTAAGACAAGGAGATAAAAGGGGAAATTTTCACTTTTTTTGGTCTATCGAATCAATTAAAACCATTAGGTAAATCATGGCCACCTAATTTGTTCTTCACTTTTAAAAATTTATTTAAAACGTTTAGCCATTACTGTAAGCTCTCTAATCCCCTATAAATCGTCACTTTTTGTCACAATTCCTTCTACCGATCTACCGAGCCAGATCTGCCCCCTTGATTTGCTCAGTCTATAACACATTCTGCTCGCAGATCTGTCAACATTTTTTGAAGGGTTGGCGGGTAGTCTAGAGGTGCCAGAAAGATCCCTGAGAGAGGGCTCTAGAAATCTGAAAAAGTAGATACCTGACATCATTTACAGCCGCCTTTAGTTCCTCTTCTCAGTGCTTCGAATATTAAATAATGTCAACAAGACCTCTTATTTGAGTGGTTATTCCTGAGAAACAGAGTTAATTCATAAGCAAATATGTGCACATGTCTTTGAGTCAGCAGATAAAAGGGGAAAGAAGTCATCTCGCGATATTTCGGTCGACTCGCCAACGGAGGCGCAGCAGTGGTGACCGTCGACGTTGAGTTGTCAATGAAAGGCGGGCGCTCACAGGTAGGTGTGAGCTCTCGACCTACCGGAAATCGATCCGATTGATGTCGATATTTCACACGGAACCGATAGGATCAGTATCGATTTGTAACGATAAGATCGCAGCGAGCTCGGGCGCAGTCATCCATGTCCGGCTAGGTGATGGGACACCGAAGCAAGGGTATCCCCGACAATAATTATGTTTTTTACGTCCTGACGTCATGCGGATACCGTCCACCACCTCCTCATTCAATCGCGGTCTTCCTCTCTCCTTCTTTCGCCGTATCCGCCCCGATTCATATCTGGGCTGATACTTTCAATCGACTTTCGGTGTCGCGCGCTAAAAATGCGCTAATGTCATTGTGGGCGTTTATCCCCCGACTCCTTGGATTAGAGCTTCGTTCCGACGAGAAGATAGAATGTCGGAATTGCTCGAGCGAGGTCAAATTGAGGTCGGGAAATGGGAAAGAACGGGAGGGGAAAATTCTTCAGACCGAACTGTAATTATTTTTCGCTTCATTAATTCGACGTCGAAGCTCTAGACGTTGTTTTACTCGTCGTTATAAAAATCCCTGCATACTGACGGTCTATTTTTGGCGTAAAAAACTCAGTTTGGTTAAAATTCGCACCGACTGCAGACCTCTGCACTTTTTCTTTATTCATTACTTTGAACTTGCTTGACTCTGCACTACCCTGCTAAAGAGGAACCCCGTATGAGCATTTGAGAGCTGCCAGATTACCCCGGAAAAAACATTTATTTTTCAGGAGAGTTATGCATATTTCTTCCTGAAAGTTGTAGATATTTTAGATTCAATTGCGAATATCTGAAAAATCGGAAGAGAAATATTTACAACATTCGGCGCTCTTCCTTGGCATGGTAGTATAGCACGCCTAGATCATGCAGAGTGATATCCGTTACACTGTATCTTACATATTATTTTTCTTCTTTTACTCTCTTCATTTTTTACTTATTCTGGTTCTTAGAATTGGCTATTTTTTAGGATATTATGGATGACTTCTACCTCCTTAAGGAGATTATTCGAAAAGCGGGGTAGTTGTTTTTCTGCCATCTAAACAAAATACATTTTCCCCCATAATATAATGCAGTATTTGAGTTTCAAGGCGTTTGATTGTGTTTTTTTTGCCTTAGTGACGGCACTTCATCTTGATTGATATTAATTTTTAAGCCAGTTCAACTTTTTTGCTAACTTTTTTTCAAATCTTTTTTTTCCAGGTGAGTTGAAACCACGCACTGTCCATATCTGGTTGAAGTATGTAAGTACTCTAACATAGCGCTACTGAATAAATACCTTGCCCTCTCGAGATATCTGTCATTGGTGACTCATCTGAGATTAAAATTGAATACCTAAAGCATGAGAATCGCTTTCGGTGGGTGGATCATAAAAAATTAATTTCCTCTCTCAGCCGCTTTAAAGAGGCGTTTCCTGTCGCGAGAAATATTAAAAGGACTCGTAACGGAACACCTAGAGCCTCAATTAATTTGTAAAAAATTATTTCGTAAACCTTTCTATCTGAAATAGAGTATTCAAATGTTTTTAATAATGTCTCACTTTCCGCAAAATGCTTCACCCGTCACAATTTGCAATTATTATAAAATGTTTCCACTCTGCAATGCTGAGCATGTCTTCAAGATAGCTTTTTTTTTTTTTTTTTAAATCGCTTTCTTGTTAATCACCAATAAAGTTGGCACAAAAGTGCAATTAAGGATAAAAAAATTAAAACTCACTTGACTTGCGAGGATACCACCATTGGCTTAAATAGTGAATATGTTTTAACAACTAAATATCAAACTTAGCGCATTGTAATAAGCATAAATTGCTTAGTACAATGCGCTAAGTTAAATATTTAGTTTTTCAGAGGACAATTCTATATTCCATCGATCCTTTGGTAATTTCTGAGTTTTAGAACATTCTCGTTTGTAGTACCTTAGATATTCTCATACACATTTGACCAAGAGACTTTTTTGAAGTGGTTTTAAAAAAATGCCCCGGGTAAATATCGCAATTTGGAAGGCAAAGCGTGTGATACTCGTATACTTTTGGAGTTGTATTTAAAGTTATCTTTGGTCAAATTGTGCATAAAAACATCGAACGTTCTTCAGCGTGATCTAATGCTCGGAAATTCTGAAGATAATCTAAAATCCAGAAATTATCAATTAATCGATCGAATATCTTATCATTGTGAAAAGTTCTGAATATCCACCATAATCTTGTAAACTATCAACACGTAGGGTTTCGAACACGTGTAAGTCAAAAAATTTTTTATTCGATTTTTTGTCGGCGCCGATCACAGTAAGAAGCACAGCTACAAGGCAAGGGGCACTATTAAAAATTGAGAGGGTGATTGAGCCCTCAAGCGCACCGTTCTCATTTGCATGCAAACTCAGGCGAACAAAGACCGCGTTGATTCAGGGTCTCAGTCTGGCCAGGAGTCGGACAAAGAAGTGTTTGGTCACGATCGTTTTGATAACAGGTCGGTTTTCACACGATTTTCATTTAAGCCTCTGCTCCAAGGCATAGCTGATATTGAACTGACTCAGCGATGTGCTAATACCCCTTGCGGTAGCGACTAAATTGATTTTGTACAGTCTGTTGAGGTCTGACGTCAGATCAAGCGCCACTGGCACTGATCTTATCAACACTCTCAAGTATCGAGCGTTCATAGGTTTTAAAGGACTATGTGTTCATTTCATCGCAAAAGAACGTAATTCCCATTCAATGTTGCAAAATTTCCTGTTAGAAATCCCAAATTTACCGAGAAAATTTTGGGCATTTTTAATTGAAAATTTCACTGATTTTTCTTCTGATCTTATGCAAAAATTGGAAAAATTTTCAACAAAAATTGCACAGGTACATTTTTTCAAAGTAAATTAATTGTCTGTGTCAATTTGGCAACCTTGGAATGGAGTTACGTTTTTTCGTCCGGGAAAGGACGATTTCTTTTACTACACTGATTTTACCTGCCAACGTGAGGATTTTTAAGCGGAGGAAGTACGCGGATTGATACATCGTCACCTTCCATGCAAAGTATCACAAGCGCCATGCGACGTTTAAAAATTTCCGCCGCCATTTTATTTCTTTACTGAGAAATTGTTGGTTGAATCTGTTTGGAATTTTCACTAAATTTTATCGGCAGCACAAAGAAAATTCAGTGAAATTTTCGGACAGCTTCGTTGAACAATTTCTCTGTAAAAAAATAAAATGGCGGCGGAAATTTTTAAACGTCACATGGCGCTTGTGATACTTTGCCTGGAAGGTGACGACATATGAAAAGAGAACGCTTTCGTCCGGGAAAGGACGATTTCTTTTACTACGCTGATTTTACCTGCCAATGCGAGGATTTTTAAGCAGAGGAAGTACGCGGATTGATACATATGAAAGGAGAACGTTCGAAACCCTGAAAGTCTTCCCTGAAACCTAAATTAGCGACAATTATACTTCTTTCTGGTGTAGTAAAAATTTAAGATCCAAAACGAGGTACCCAGGGAGAGCTTGACGACATTAACTCAAAAACGAACTCCGTAAAAAAAAGTAAAAGAGAGTGAGATGTCAAAACAAGAAACAAATTCACGATTTCGGGAGCGAGATTTTGCATTGTCACGGTCTCTATCCTCGCTCACTAGATGCGATTGCGGACATTTTTTCGAGTTCGCATGTAGTAAGTACATTCACGGTTCTTTTCGGAACTTCACACGAAACTGTCGGTCTTTTTAGGGTATGTCAACACAATCACAACTAAAATGGAAAGGAATTAAACGGAGTCACCTCAACTCATAATTGTAAGCAATGAGTCATCACTTTTGAAAATCTTTTCAATTCATATTTAAGAAACATCAAGGGAGCTGCTCGCGTCGAGTTCAAAATATTCATAGAGCTTTGAATGATCAAATAAGAGAGTTATAGACGTATTTTTTGAGAATATGAACGTCAATGGCTCTTATTCAAATAAATGTTGAATTTTTCAATTAAGCTCTTGCATGCGTCAGGGATTTGCGGCCCAAACACTTCTTGTTTACAACATTTTCACGAACAACACGATAGTGCTACTGGTTTTCCGTGAAACGAACTTTCAAGATCAAACAGAGTTCAGATCGTAATGGAGGGAATCGTCTACGCTTTACCAAGGTCGGATTCAGTGATGTGGCGTGAATTGCGATGTATCGATCTTTATGCCATTTCAACATATGGTAAATAATCGATTATTAAGATTTTCGCTGCGAACACCTTGTTTATCGATCCTTTTCCATAGGTTTAAATGGCATAAAAATCGATATATGGCAAAGCACGTCACGCTACTGGTCGGATTGGATGGGAAAAGGCCCGAATGACGTGCATTTTTATGGGGCCCGTACCCCACCCTGAGAGGAAGCTGGGGCCGTTGCGTGGCGGGGCGTGCTATGCGATATATCGATTGATGTGCCATTTAAATCTATGGAAAAATATCGAAAAATAGGGTGTGCGCAACGAACACCTTAATAATCGATTCTTTACCACAGCAACGAATGAGAAAATATCGATATCGATCATTCACGCCGAGCCACTGGTTGGGGGTATCGAATATTTCAACAGTCCGGGGGCTCTCCTGACTAATTTTTCAACTTTTTAAACCGGTAGACGTAATCTTTGTCAAAGAATATACGAAATGCCAGGACATCTGAAACATGAATAATCAAGAATTAACAGGGATTTTTTTTAGCATCAGAGAAATTCTTGAGAAACGTCGTAGATCTGACTTTATCATATTGTCAGTTTGTGTTCAGTTTTAAGTGTAGTAATCACAAGCTCCCATGTGGCCGAATAGAGGTATCAATTTCTGCACGATTGGGAAGTGTAAATAATTGATCGAGTAAGGGTGCGCGGAGCGGTAACTTCACTTCACTGTCGGTTCGCCTTCAGTTTTCAGTGTATGCAATCCGAGCTCCTACATGGTCGAACAGTGGTATCACTCTCAGGTGTCGCGATTGCTCGAGGAAGAAAGCAGGAATAATTGACCGAGCGTGGTGTGCGGAGCGGTGACTTTACATCACCGTCGGTTCGCCTTCAGTTTTTAGTGTAGGCAACCCGAGCTCCCACGTGACCGAATAGTGAAATCACTCTCAGATGACACGATTGCTCTAGTAAGAAAGCGGGAATAATTCATCAAACTTCGAACCGTCGTTTCGTGTGGATTGATGATTTTACCTTGAAAATTTTCGTTTTTTGCAAGTTATTTTGCTGTTTTCTGTAGGGAAATTCATATTCTTAAATTGCCGTATTTATGAATCAAGGTATTTCTATTATTAAGAAACACTTGGCATAGATGATTAAAAAGAAATAATAAATTAAAACACATAATGAAAATTTATTCAAGCAAAATTAGTTATTTTGTGCGTTTTGTATCCAGCTTCAATGACAAGCTAGAAAAATCAGACAAAAGTGGTATCAATTGGGGCTGATCCTTAGTGAAATTCATAGGATGCCATTAGAATTTCATCCGTCTTTTGAGTACAAACATCTCAACTCGTATTTTAACACGGCGAACGATTAGGAACGCGGCCTTATGACATCGATAGAAAAAGTAATGTGGGTGAGTGAGTGCGGAAGGATGCAAGGCTGGGCAAAAACCGACTGATCTAATTAAGCCATGGCACGCACACATGAGGAGACTGCGAATTGTAAACACATCAACAGGAACCCCTGAAGAGGATGCTTTGGAGGAGGAGGAGTGGTAGTGATGGCTGGGATTAGTTTCTACCTGCAACAAGCGGGTACTCCAAGTTATCGCGGAGTAAACGTGCTGGCATTTTAGAGCAGTATTGTCACCTGCTATGGTTCTATTTACAAAAAACCTTAACCTGAAAAGATAGACCTAAAAAATCCGATTGCCAAACGTTGGATCGTAAGAATTGAAAAGATTACCTGAATGTCAACTCGCTTTGGATGGCTTACTTGAAATCAAAGGCCCTGATGCTGGGAGCTTTTGCGTCGCATATTTGGCATATTTTATTGCCATTTGTATTTTTCTTTCCAAAATCAAAATGAGCAACCTGCAACCACTCTCTTGCTACGTAAGAGTCGTTAGCCTACCTCCGAACGAACAAAATAAATGTTTTTTAGAGACTCTATAAGCCTCAGTCCTTGAAAATATGAAAGTCTGGAGCATGGATGTCAACTAACACATTACGGTGGCTGTTTGTCTGGCGACCAAGGCCAAAGTTGACTCGAACTAGAGAGGGCGCTAAGCTTCCAATAAAAAAGAGTTGTTTTATTATTTTCTGATAAATTTTCAGATATTGTAGATTAAATTACGATCCAAATTGAATGGAAAATATTCAGAATTTTTCCAGTAAATTCGTTTTTTATTGAAAAAAGCATGGCAACGCCTGAATCTGGCACAGCGTTCTTACTTAGCACGGCAGTATGATAAGGAAGCGCTTCGGCCAGTATGCCAACACGCCCAGTGGCGTGGCGTGAATAATCGATTATCGATATCTCACCATTTGAAGCTATGGTAAAGAATCGATTACTAAGGTGTTCGCTGCGAGCACCCTGATAATCGATCTTTTTTCATAGGTTTAAATGGCATAACAATCGATGTATCGCAATTCACGCCACGCCACTGAACACGCCACTGGTAGAGGCCGACAAAATCGATCGCGAATATTGCCCTGAAATTTCGAAAGCGAAGTTCATCCCGTGCGAAACAAAAAGCAGTTAAAACTTCAACACTATGGTTTGTATCAGCGGCGGGTGGCGCGGTTGCACCATCACGGGCCACAGGGCACAGCTCGGTACTCGTCCGTGGCCAGGTGCTAGATCGCCTTTCGACTGCACTTCCGCCGGAAAGGTTTCCCCGCGGAGACGCAGACCCAGGGAGGCAACTCTTCAATTCTCATGCCCTCCTGCCACATTTCGAAAATACTCACAGTCACTATCGCGAGGTACAGCACCCAGATGGCGGTAGGGTCAGGGAACATTAAGGTGATTCGATGGACGCCATATTTTGTGTCAGGAAGGCATGCGATATATCGCATCCATTGGTTCCATTTTTTCAGCTACTCGTCATTTTTCTCGAATTTTGAGATCGCAATTCTGTTGTCAGGAGACTAAAGCACTCACTTACCAATTTTAACAAAGAAATTCAACGTAATAAAGGCGTGGTTTTCTTAGAGAAAAAATATCGCATTCGAGTGCAGTTTCGATATCAGTATCGAATGCGATGTTTTCTCTCTAAAAAATCCACGCCTTTGGTACGTTGAAATTCTTTGCTAAAATTGGTAAATGAGTGCTTTAATCTCCTGACAACAGAATTGCGATCTCAAAATTCGAGAAAAATAACGAATAGCTGAAAAAATGGAACCAATTGATGCGATATATCGCATGCCGTTCTGACACAAAATATGGCGTCCATCGAATCACCTTAATAACCGAGCACCAGCGGGCTAATATTTGAATTTTTTAGACAAAGCGATAGACAAGGAGGACAAAAGGGAAATTAAGCGATCCTATTGGTGTAAGCGGGCGGTTTCAGTAATAGACAAAAGGAGGTAAGTAACAGACAAACAACGGCAACCCACGAGAGACCCTATAGTCAGTCCATAATTTTTCTCCTCAGTCTACAACAACCACCGGTTTCAACCAATAGGATCGATTCATGTTCCCTATTTCTTCATTGTCTATAGCTTTGTCTATAAATTTAAGTAATCAGCCCGCGAATCTTATCATATTTGGCTGAACTGTAACATTTAATCGAAAAAAAAAGGAACTGATCTGCTTGCAATCTTTAACTCATCGCCTCTATCTTTCTAACTACCATCAATTGAATCACGAAATTTGTATAATGCGTCTAACAATAAACCACGAGTATAACATACGTGCATAGACCTTATGTAGGAAAAAAAAGCTCGATTTTCCCCGAGACGTTGAATTTTCTCCACATCTTCGAACCTACAAATGGCACAAAATTGAGACAGCCGCTAACAACATCATATTGGTAATATCTGTAAAACCAATAAATCAAACGTTTTTACACATAAACTCGCGTAGATTCCTGTCTCCATTCTCTTATTTACCCCTAGATATGGGAACAAATCGTCAACCGTGGAATCAGCTTCCAAATATTGAGGAACTCCGTGTCTTCTCAGATAACTCAACTACCCCTCAACGCGCCCTCGCCCTACCCTCTAATGCGTGTTATTTAGTCTTTAAACCCTCTGCACCTTCCTCCCCCTGGCTGACACCGTCATGTCTCGGACAAAACGCACCGGAACAGATCACGAGACAAGACGGATCCTTTTTTTTCCTCAACCTCCTGGATTCATTGGGCGCATGCCTTAACGATTCGGCAAGACTAATTTCAGACCAATTACCGCGAGGAAGTTCCTGAAGTTTCATCGTTGTTCGCCAAATACGGGAAGGAATTCGTCACGACGTTAGAGCTGGAAATGTAATGATAGTCATTGACATAATTGGCGAAATTCATCGAGTTATGATGCATGAAGGTCTTTAGATGCGGTAGCTATCCAACAACTTGTCATATCCAGTGAAATCTGTTTAATGTTACAAGAAGGCCTTAGGAACTTTTCCAAAAGTATTCCGATATGTTTTCTCATTGACTTTATAAAATTAATTGACACCGAGTGAGTCGATAATTTTTTCAGCCAACGAAGGCATGTAAGTCGTTTTAACTGTTCATAATACATATAATTTGTATCGAAAATGTACCTCAAGAGTCAAGGCAAGGTGCAAAATTAACCACTCTGATACATGGATTACATTTTGCAATAAGGAACCACTATTTTTGGCTCTTCCAAAAAGCATCTTTCTGCATAGGGAAACCAATGACATATATGTTGTTTCTAAAAGGAATCAGAAATAGTGATTCCTTATTGCAAAATGTGGTCCACGACATTCTCCTTTAGCAAAATTTCACGTAGAACACGATTCGTGCAGTTAAAATTACTAAAATCTACCCCTAATTAAGACTTTAAACGTGTTTGCATTTATTTAAATCTCTAGCCCATGGAAAAAACCCCTCATCTGAATCAAATAGCGCACGAAACGTTACTTTATAACTATCTGCGGCATGATCATCTGTTGTTAACCTGAATCTCATTGTCAGTGCCTATCGGCTCAACTTGTGCAAATTGTTTTGCACTTATGAGAACGGTAAGTGAAAAAGGAACACATTTTGATTGAATAGCCTTCCAAAATTGTCGTAGTGAGCGATTTGAATTAAGTACAAAACTGTTATTTTTGTGAGCGCAGAATTCCAATTTTTGTTAACCAATAAACGAAAAACGTTTATACTTTTGTGAGGAGTCGATCTCAGTAATTTTTTGTCGAAAGCGGTGTGCTACATACAATTTTCGCTAGGAATCATGTACCAAAATGCTTAAATTTGCATCTCGTCCAGCGGTCCGCTGTTAATGAGATGACATTTTGAGCTCGTCAGAAAGAGTAAAAATGTTTACTTCAAAACTTACTTCATAACATAAAGAGCTACTAAACGCGGTTGAGGTGAAAGAGCGTCTAGTGCACGAGTGGAAACTAGATTTTACGACCAGGAGCAGAATTTATGATGCCCGGCTCCATCTCGATAAAATGAAAAATAACTCGTCGGATTTAGATGTAAATAAATACTGAGATAAACAATGGTGAGATTTTTAGAGCTTACAGTCCGAGCCTGGAAGAGCTTGGACAGGACAAAGACTCCATAACCGTGGACGTCGTATATAATCTTAAGAGTGGGAAATTCGATGCAAGACAAGATGCCTCGATGGTCCTTGCCCTCGTAAAAATGAGTCTTTTTTACCTGGGCCTCGCGTGTGCTCCGCTGGTCCCCGACGCACCGCACCGTTAACAAATATGCCAGGAATTACCTCTTTTGTCTCGTTGAACAAGGCTTAAAAAAATATATTTTCTGTTCTAAAAGGCATCGCTGTATCGCTCAGGTGCGATAGCGGGTGAGATCATGACTCAGTTTTCCGTTTTTTGCCCTTGAGTTGGGCCCCTCTCCTCTCCATGTTTGGCCCCCTTCCCGCGGAGAGTTGGAGGGGTCAACGGAAGAGGGGGGGGGGCTGCAATTAAGTTAGTGTGTGCGTGTGTGCACTTTGTCGCCGTGTAATTGTGTGCAGAGTTTAGCTCTCCAAAAGTGCTGCTACTGCATATTCATACGAAGGATGAGGACTCGTAAAAGTGGACCTAATACTGATTGCCAAAATGTGCGTTAGATTAGTTTCAATGAAGTTTTATCCATTGTTTTTTTTTCCATTTTTATTTTCCCAACTTCACAGGAACAAATTTCTCGATGTATGAGCTTAAGGTTTTTATGCTTTGGATACAGTTCGAAAATAATTAGAAAATAATTAAAAAAAAGCTGTAAATTTTCAGTATTATACGAATTTCACTGTTCGTCCCTCAGCCGCAAATGTACATTTTGAGCCGCGGGCGCACTTGCAGGCACATAATGTAATTTGGAGTCAATCAGACATTTGTTTGGCTCAATGGAGCTCTTGTATTGCATTAGTATTTGCGATTTAAATTCATTCATTATCCTGTGTTTATTCCCGCGAAGAACACAATGATGCCACCATGGTTTTAACTGAAACTGGTTCAAACTAGAAAAAACTCTCCAACATAGTTGAGAAAGTCGTGGTGGAGAAAATCGTCTACGTCATGGGAGTCAACCTCTGTGTCCAGTCAAACTTCTCATGCAGAGGTAAGGAGCAGAAACATCAACTTAGATTGTCACGTAGTGTGGGGACCCCAAGGTGACAGGCACCAACCTTCCTAATGTATTGACTTCCTATCCTGCGTATGGAAAGTTTTAACTGTTTAAGTGTTCTAACTATAATATAGGAAATCTGATCCATTATGGCCTTAAATTTGAAACATTTTTTCGAGTTGGGAGGTGTTTCGAAGAGATCCAATGGCATCATCATATTTTTAGCAATATTGCTAGCAGAATTCCTCATTTTGCCGGCCAGATTGTACCGACCTACGTCACGGGGTAAACAATCCTCAAGATGAGAACACCTCCTTTTTTCTCCACGGCAAATTACTGCAATGCCAGGAAGAAGGCGGGCGCGTTTGTGTTTCCTTTTAGGTACGTCTCCTATACACTCCTGTACAGTAATGTAATGTACCTTGATCGATTGAATGGCGCAAGTGGAAGCTTCACGATGAACTGGTTATTGATCGGTGATAATGAATGACGGCGCGGCGGCGGCGCGTCAATACCATCCTTGTTGGTAAAATGTGAACCAGTCCAGCGGCCCACCTTGTGCCCCGCGGGCCCCGGTAGCCTCCGCCCGTGTGAGACACAGTTTAAGGACCTTCACTCATAGGCGTCAGATCGCCCGGAATATCCGTGCAACAACCGCAACTTTCAATTTTGCCTCTCGTTCCGCGCAGCCGAGCTTGCGCCAACACCTCACCTTGTGACTCATTGTCTGCCGGGCAGACGGGAGACGCTCGCCGTGCATCACGGCGCGTTGTCCCGGCTTAACCGGGTCGTGATAAAAGGACCGACCGGTTGATGACCTTTTCGGAAATTAAGGCACTGGGCACTCGAATTCACGCACGGGAAGGTTAGTCCCGTTTTTATGGGCTATTGATTAGGGGAACTTCGTGTATTCTAGAGTGTCAATAAGTAGAATGTTGCCATCTCAATTCGTTTACCACAGGAAATCGAGTGCTGCTCTCTGATTGGTTAGAGTGCCTTGTTAGAGATAGAGTCCCTTTATACTGAGTCAAGACAACAACCCCCCCCCCCCCCATGGAGTCACAAAGAGGAATGAAGAATACACAAATCGAACGGTTTTCGTAATCTTTGATCGGCCCATTCTCAAATTCCTTTTTCCGTTCCCTCTCTCATTACGTTTGTTCCTTGTAGAACCCGTAATTCCTTGGTCCATCCTAGATTATAATCTTTGCAATTGGTAAAAATGTAATCTTTATTCACGTTTGTGACAATGTGGAGGCCTACAGTACGGTAACCAATCAGAAATGGATTCACATTGTCTTGACTCTCAGTATAAAAGGACTCTAGATAGAGAGAGTGTGGGCACGATGCCCCGGCAATTTTCATGGAGCACCGAAAAAAAGTTCAGTTGATTTAATATTCTGGATGTAAAAAAAAAGTGTGCGAGAACTTATAAAATTCCGAATTACCCGCCACCGCAGTTAGTTTTACATCTCGGCATCGCCGAAGTAACCGCTGTAGCGGGTATTTCAGCATGTTATGAAATGTTGCACGCTATTTTTACATCCAGAATGTTAAATCAACTTCACTTTTTTTTCAGTGAGGCTTTATGACCCAAAAATGGGGGTTGGTCGGTTGGTGTTTGAGGATAGGAGGGGGGCTACTGTCAACTTTTCCCGCGGTTATCACCAACCACACTCGCTGCCGACCTTACACATCCAAGATGAATTTCCCCGAAAATAGCACACGATTAGCTATAAAAGTATATAAATACGTCGAAATACATTTGAGTGAAGTTCTCGTTGCTATGTGCAAATAAAACTAAAGTTTCGGCCGTTTTGTAATCACTTATATTTGCAGCGTCCGCCATTTTTGGGTCTGAAGAGCTCATGAAGCTCAAGATGGAGGAGCCAATCCAAATTCATCGCCACATGCCGGCACCCTCTCTATCATGGAGCTCTAATTTGGTTGGTCGGCGAGGTACATGCCTTCATGAATACCTTTCCGCTCCTCACGCCGAAAAAACCATTGCCTCTCGCCCACCGCGGTTTAATGAAAATTCACCCGACCATTTTCTGATTTCCAATTTCTGAAGTTCTGAGTGACGTTTTTTGCAAATTTGGGAGGGAATTTCTTTAAATTGACGAAAAAGATGTCAGTCGGGGGTGCTCAGCAAAGCCTAGTCCTGGAGGGTGCGGTCAACATGTAGAAAGTTGCGAGCAATACAAGTATACCTGGGGGTGAAGCTAACTTTGGATGGGAAGTTGGATCAGGCCATTCGAGGCCGTAATCTTCAAGGAAGGAAAGCCATCGCCATGCTTAATGGGATTTTTTTTGGGACCAAAGGATTTCCAATTTCTTTAAATAAAAAACGTGAAACAAAAAGTGTGAAACTAGAATATAAACCGAACAGAAAGCGATTCAGACACGGCAATATTCTTCTTCAGTAAAGCATTTCTAGACCTGCATACTTGGTGCTCATACTCTTTGGCGGGTGCCTTGGGGTAACGCGTTCTACAAGTGACCGGGGAACAATGAATTTTTCTCTTGCCAGAAGTGAAATTTTCAAAATATCCAACATTGCAAGTTTATTTATCGGCAATTATACTTACGAAACATTCAGTGTACACTGGAAAACTAACACGTTGGATCTACACTGAGAAAAAACTATGGCTTATAAACCTATTAGTGGTAAATATGGAACACCACTAATAGTAGTACCTCTACATATAATAATAGCACATATACCTTAGTTATGGTCTCTGTACCTTAATTAGGTACAGAGACCTTAGTATGGTTCACAGACCGAGAATCATTAGTTTATTTACGACTATTATAGGTGTTCCATATTTACCTCTAATAGGTTTATAAACCATAGTTTTTTCTCAGTGTAGAGTCCGGACTCTGAAAAATATTGACAAGAAAAAATACTCTTGATTCAATCGGATTTTAGCTTAAATCAAGAACCAAGCCTCTTAATTTGAGCGGATTTCCTTTTGATTTAAGTAAAAATCTGATTGAATCAAGAGTATTATTTCTTGCCAATGTTTTCAAGAGTCTGGACTCTACATCCAATGTGCTTTTTTTTCCCAGTGCACCCATTTAACCCAACTGTCATGGACTCGTCGTTTAGACTCGTTTAGACTCGTTTAGACTCCCGTTCGAGAAGGAATTTTGGATAACCGCGGCGCGGTGCTCTGTGCATGTTGCGGGTCCAGCGGATCGATGCGGCGAATTTGTGAGAGAGAGGATGGCGAGGGTCGTTGTCGGAAGATGTAGGAACCCAGGACCGTTAGGAGCACGGAGACAATCGGCCGAGTCTTGCCCGCCAACGGAATTGGACATGGACGGGCTTCACCACTCCACCAAAAGCTACGTTTCCACAGGCAGCCTGCGACGCCGATTTTCCCGGGCTAAGTCGATCAACTAAATACATTATACGTACTGGAGAGCGCGCATAGTTAATTTGTTTGTAAAACATACACTTATATCGCTTTATAACCCTTATTAATCAACTAGGAATCGTTCGTCTGAAGTCCACCTTCAATCCCGCCGCATAGGCAAAAAACATACCGGAGAGCTCGAATACTTTATCTATTCGAAAAATACGTTAGTATCGTTCCATAACATCGATGAACCTATTTGATATTTTCTGTCTGAAGTCCGCCTTCAATTTTGCTGCAAATGCAAAAAACATGCCGGAAAGAGCGAATCAATTCGCAAAATACTTATTTGCATCGTTCCATAATCTCACTCATATCTTCTCTCTTACGTACACTGCATCAATGAGATACATGTAGTAAAGTCCTGTAAAAACTAACAAAAGTTCACGGAACTCTGTGTAAAAGTTAAGTTCCGTAAACCTATCTCTGCGTTGACAAGGCATTTCATTTATAAGAGATGAACGATAAAATTATGAAAGCATAAACATGAATGTTTTTAACTTCTGTCGCCGCGCTAACCGCACTGTGTTTGGCGCAATGCGTGAAGTATTCCTGCAGTCTTGTAGGCGCTATGCTTTTCACGCCGCGCCGACCGCTGACGACTCTGTGTTTGACGCAATGCGTGAAGTATTCATACAGTCTTGTAGGCGCTATGCGTTTCACGCCAACCGCTGCTGACCGCACTGCGTTTGACGTGAAGTATTCGTGGAGTCTTGTAGGCGCTAATATGTGTTCCATGCTGACCGGCACGCCGAGGACGTCTCCTTTTCATCTCAAGTCCGAGTCACCATTGCTCTCTGCGCCACGCCGCTCCAGGCCAACTTGCGTGTTCGGTTTCTCTCTTAACTTGAGTATTAAAAAGTGCTGTCTCTTGTATCACCGCAAGACGAAAAAATTAAAATTACAATACTTTACCTCTCAAGAAATGAGAGATTTTGTAGCCTTTTCTCGTTTGCAATGTTTTTTCTGAATCAGATTTTTTTTTTTTTTATACCTACATTGGAAAAAATTGCCGCCCCTTAAATGTGCCGTCATGGGCCGCGGCCTATATGGCCGCGGCCCTAAACCCGACCCTGCTACACGTTATGGGCGCATAACGCGTCACGCATGGGTTCGTTGCATATTAATTCGTAGAATGCAATAATACTTGATTTTAAAGAGAGAGATGTGTAGGCAGAGTAGCATGAAACGCAAGAAAGAGATGTAAGATTGAAACTTTGAGTAAAATATTTCATGAAATTTCACGAGGCTGTGAAATATTCACTATTTTTCAGGGGCTAGAGTATGCAACCCGCATTCAAACACGCAAAGATAGAAGAGTCACAATTATTTACATTTTGCGAAACACGGAAAGGAACATGTATTTTTCAATATATTTCTGTAATATCTGAAATTTCATGAAATATTTCAAGATATTATTATTCATGAAATTTTGCCACCCTGTGTGTAGGTGTAGAAGAGCAACTCACGATCAGTAGTGGCGGAGCTTGTCCATACATCCCTTACATTCACGCAGAGAGTATCATTCACCTCAAGTCTGTCCGTCACCCATGACTGGAAAAAAAAAAAAAACACATTGGATCTAGAGACCAGAATCTTGAGAACATCGACAAGAAAAAATACTCTTGATTCAATCATATTTAAGCTTCAATCAAGAACCAAGCCTCTTAATTTGAGCGGATTTCCCTTTGATTCAAGCTCAAATCTGCTTGAATCAAGAGTCCTTTTTCTTGTCAATGTTTTCAGGAGTCTGGACTCTAGATCCAATATGTTTTTTTTTTTTTTCCAGTGAAGACTTTGGTGACTAATGCATTGCGCCCATAAGCAGGTTCAAGTTGAAATCATTGTACCTGATCTTGCGCCTTTACCGCGCGGCCCGCGTACTCCTTGTGGAAACGCGGCTTAAGCCACACCACCACCATGACGAGCCGCGTCGTCGCAACGCTCTCGCCGCGTCTGCCCCGCTGACGTCGCGACGTCGTACAGTGGATCGAGTCTATTAGAGAGATCGAACATGAAAATTTCGACTAAAACTGCAAATTTTGATGTTGATTTTGTCACATTTTTAATTTTAAGGGGTGGTTTTAGAAGGAAATTTTACGGGGAAACCAATTAAACCACTTTTAGAACCTCGAAGATTTGTATAAACGGAGTTATAAGCGTTTAAAGTTTCCAAAACTTGTCCGACCTCTCCTATCGACTGGATCCACTGTGCGTTGTCGTCGTCGGTGACCCGGCTAACGACAGCCACTATCACCTGTTGCATCATTGTCATATCTACCCTAGGGCTGTTTCCTTCCGCGAGAGAACTCCAAGATGGAAAACGCCATCAAAATTTTTCCTATGAAAATCCATTGATGCTTCAAAATTGAAGTGAGACTTGCTGCCTAAACAGCGGTTCCAGGGAGCGCAGCTTTTGAGCGGCAACAGAGGGCAACAATGACCTGTTCTCTTTGTCGCGGAGCCGCTGCAACCCATCCTCCGTTCGATTTTGCCACTTCGCAATTTTGACGCGCTTAGTCATTCGCCCCCCCCCCCCCATTCTCTTCCCGTCATCCCTCACCCCCACCGTAGCTGCTCGCAAGTGTTCGCTTTCTAGTTGTTTTTGCGCATTTCCCAGATTTAGCCACTTGTCACTACAACGACAATGGTGCACTGGAACAAAAAACACATTGGATCTAGAGTCTAGACTCTTAAAAACATCGACAAGAAAAAGTACTCTTCGTTCAATCAGAATCTAGCTTAAATCAAGAACCAAGCCTCAATTTGAGCGGATTTCGTTTCGATTCAAGCAAAAATCCGATTGAATCAAGAGTATTTTTTCTTGTCCATGTTTTCAAGAGTCTGGACTCCAGATCCAATGTGTTTTCTTTCCAGTGTTTACATTGATTAGCATATCCCGATGATGACCTAATTGACCTATACTTGTTAAAAGATAAAAAATAAATTTATATCTTTTCCTTTTAATGATGTGACTTTCCATTCAATTATTATTATAATACTGGCGAATCCAACGTCGAAATATTAGAACCTAACATAGAGCGGAGCAGTCAGCCCACGGCGGAATGCGCATTGGCGCCTGCAAACCTAACAGGGATACTTCACGCATTGTGCAATGCTCACTGGCGCCTACAAACCTAACACGGATACTTCACGCATTGCCAATGCGTGAAGTATCCCTGTTAGGTTTGTAGGCGCCAGTGCGCGTTTCGTTCTGGCCGCGGCCGCAGCGTGCGACGGCTCCTCAAGCAACTATTTCAAAATAGATCCAATGTGTTTTTTTTCCAGTGCGAGGAAAACTTACCCCTCGCTAGTCTTAAGGATGTGTCCTAGTGACTTTTATCAATTGACGCATTTTTCGGTGAAAGTGCGCATAAGACTTCCAATGCTGCTAAAATTGTGCAACGCAACGTATTTCTTCTGCTGCGAGTAACTTATTCGATAGTTCTGCCATAAATTTTCCCCTAAATCTGCTCCGAGTTTTTCCTCGCTATTGTAAAGAAGTAAATCGACTATGAATATATAGATTTCATTTGCCACAAACGCTATAAAAATTTGCACTATCTTAGCAGCCTTGCAAGCATCGTTCACATTTTTACCGAAAAATCCTTGATTACATTGGCACTGATACCTATTTCACTTGTTTAAATAAAAACTTGTCTGGACGGCACAACATTTGACCCAAATGTGAGCGTATCGAGGTTGACGGAGTGGGGAGTGTAATTCATGGGTTATTTCTTTGGATCATAAAAAGGCTTTCCAATTACTGTACAGAATTTTTCCGCCGTTCTACAAAGTTAGGAAAAAAACGGTGCGTAACCAACATCATTGTGGTTTGAAAGAGAGCAGTGGAGGTTAGGGGTCGTAGAGCGCGAGGGAGTGCTGTAAAGCGACCTATATGTATGTATGTATGTATGTAACCAACATCATGCGTTTCGCTCAACTTTGTGGCCTTTATCTAGCAACTGGTCGGTTACAGTAAAAACATAAGGATATCACTATGAATCACTTCTAGGTAAAAGTGATATCACTGTAGTTTAATTGTCTTTTGAGTAGTGTAATTTATTTTAGAATTAATCAAGTTCCCTTTAGTTTTCGGTCAAAATCTCCCTCCCCAATAAAAAATGGTCTGAAATGAATCCCCCTCCTTGCGGAAATCATACACCGGGAGGAAAAGAAAAATAAATGCATATAAATCAAAATCCATTGTCTCCTAATGTTAGAACATATCGGTGTTACTAAGTTCACTTTCGTCTGATACATATCAGTGTGGCAATGCCAATCAGGAGAGTGGACCAAGGGTATGGACTCTCGAAACCGAGTGCAGCGGTCTTTGCGTCGTATACGAAACAGCAAGTTACGTAGTGCGAATAGAAAAGAGTATGATTTGAGAGAAAATCCAGATGCCAAATGCGTCGTGATTTTTCGGATCTTATGCTGTGGATAGTTTTGTACGTAATGTGTTACTACTCTGGCAACCAGGCCTCCTGCGTAGTAGTTGACAATGAAAGAGCGCATTTCATTAGAGCGTTGCAATGTAACATAACGCAAGCCATTCCCGCGCGACGCAACGCAATTCGGAACCTGAGCCATGAATGCGTTGCTGCCAATCTCGCTCGTCAAAGAGATAAGTGCCATACGACAGCAGATTGGATCATTCTACGATAGGCAAGAAATTTGAAAATGATAGAATTTTTTTATGGAAATAAAGCATCAAACTGCGGCGGAACACCGAATGAGGGGCTTGGAGGATACACGGAAAAAAAAGGTATATATAGGGGTTAAGTCCCAACTGTCGGATGATATGGACATTCCCAATTAATTGTGGTAATACCCCGATTAATTATGGTAGTATCCCAATTAATTGTGGTGGTATCCCGATAAATTAGGTTACTAACCCAAGTGTTTCGGTACTACCCTAACTTGAGTTGCGGTGCTACCAAAATTAATTGGATATGTCCATGCCATCCAACAAATTTGGGTAGTAGAATAATTTTGGGGCGGGTAATGTTTTTTTTTTTTTTTTTTTTTTTTTTTTTTTTCTCAATATGAACGGCGGTCTTGTTTCCGTTCTTAAAGGGGTCGTTTTAACAAGGAAGCTGCCGTTTTATTACAATATTTCGTGAGAAGTCCCGCGAGTTTCATTTTGAAAATTTCAACCCAACATTTAGAGGAGCATTCCATACTTTCAAATTAACGACCCCCTCGTTTACCCTGGAGGTAGGGGCTAGGGATACTTAAGGACCATCATGAAGTTTAAATTTCTTGGATTCCATCCATTACATACTTCATTTATCCAGAGACATCATGTTAATTTTGCGACTTAATCAGGGCCGGATTAAGGGGGTGGCCACGTGGACCGCGGATCATGGCGGCAAATTTTGCAATCTTTTTGAATGTAGGTATCAAAAAATGGGAGAAAACAATCGGATTCAGAAAATGCATTACAAACGATAAAAGGCGACAAAATCTCTCATTTCCGGAGATTAAAAGTATAGTAAATTCTAATTTTGTCGTCTTTCGGTGATACAAGAGACAACACCTTTATTAATTAGTCGAGTTAAGAGAGAAACCAAGCCCGCAATTTGACCTGGCACGGAGCTGCGCGGCAGTCGGCTTGAAACGCATAGCGCCTACAAGACTACATGAATACTTCACGCATCACGCCAAACAGTGTGGTCAGCAGCAGTCGGCGTGAAACGCATAGCGCCTACAAGACTTCATGAATACCTCGCGCAATGCGCCAACACAGTGCGGTCGAAGCGGCAGTGGAAGTTAATATTTTTAACCACATTTATGAACGTTCTTTCATGATTTTTTCGTTCTTTTTTATAAATGGAAGGCTTGTTCAAACAGGGATGGGTTTACGGAACTGAATTTTTGTTAGTTTTGACAGGGCTTTTACAAAAAATGTTCCCAACTCGAGTAAACGCGTCTTATACACCCCTCCCCCACCGGCACGTTCACTTGACGGTTTTTATAGATCGTATTCGACGGATTACACAGGTGAGATTATATTGATATCGATTGGTTCCAAATGTAACCGAAGCCTCAAAAATCAATTTAGAAATGCGAGGTAACGGGTCTTATGTGATCGAATTTTTATTCTCTCGAGTACCAAATGGCAATGAAAAGTGAAATTGTTAGGAATTTTCTCATTTTCAGCTTCTCCAAATTAAATCCTAAAATTTTTGTTTGAGGTTATGTTCTATTGTTTTGAACCAAACGATAAATCGAACCACTGTCGAATACGATCTATTGATGTTTCAAAACAAATGAGAAGGGGGCGGAAAAAGAAGGCGGCCCATGGGCGGCACGTAGGTAAATCCGCCCCTGGACTTAATATCTTATTATAGGGAATTAATGGGTTGGCGCGGACCTATTTTAATTTTTCAGGTGCCGACGTAGACTGCTTTTTTTTGGTTTTGAGTTTGGTGGAATCAACTTAAAATACTGTTGAGAGCTTTGACTTTTGAGATATAGATCCTCCTTTTTCACTTTCCCTCGTTAGGAAAACTGCGGGGCCTTTCAATCATGTCGTTTGGAATAAACTACTTCATAAAAATTAAAATATGTTAAAAACAAACTGATACCGCTAGTCTGGACACCCCGTACCTATTTTGCAATTTTGATGAAGTGAATCATGATTCTTGCTGAGTCAACGCGAACTATCTGGTCGCAAAGAAAATCCAGAGTTTTCGTTCTGCAATCTAATATTTTTCTCTGCGCGTGAAACCATCATAAATTATTCCTATCTTCATTACCCCCGTCGCACGTCTTCATTGCTCCTAGTCGAGACGGAAAAATTCTAGTAAAAAAACCACACCCGGAGAGTAATACGTGCATCGGTATTCGCCTTCATTCCAAATGTTATGCAATACCGAAAACATATGGGAGCCGGAACCATTGTATCATGATTGTTCCTTGAGTTAAAAAACACCTCTCTCTGGCCACGATCACGCGGAATGAACGTCGTATGAACACACTGGCGTTGCCACTATCGTCGGATGAAATACGAATTTTTCCGTTTATTTATGAATGTTTTTCTTTGAATTTCTAAAAAAATTTCATCGCAATCACGTCCATCATCCCTGAAACCCCCGAAACGCCGTATGCACATTTGATAGTTGCCAAATTGCCCCGGATACAATATGTTGTTTTAAGGAAAGTTATGCAGATCTTTCATTGGAATTTTGAGATATTTTAGATCGAATTCTGTACAAAATTGTCTAAAAAATTTGACGAAAAATGGACTGCGTTAAACGGAAAGGAGCCAAGCCACATCAGCTATTGCCAAATTTAATAGAGCAATTTCATTTTTTACAAGAGCACGTTTTTGCGGATTCCTTTGACATTTTTGAGGAATTTGCTTCGTACTACGCAGAAAATTCACTGAAATTTGCAGAAAAATCCGCAAAACCGTAGTTGGGTAAAAAATTAAATCACCCAATCAAATTTGGCAATAGCTGATGTGGCTTGGTTCCTTTCTGTTCAACGCGGTCTAAATATCCTGCAGTTTCCTTGAAAATTCGTATCTGATCGAAGGAAATTTGGCAACGCCTGAAGGCTCATACGGCGTTCTTCTTTAGGACGGCAGCATAGGCTAGTCTGCTCGGATGAAAAATAAAAGTGAAGGTGGAGCGACGAGGACGCGACGACGCGACGTAGTGGAGTTATTATGACGCCAGGAGCTCATAATTTGCCCGGTGATTGAAATCGCATGCTGTTCGACACCGCGCTCGGTGTGTCGTGTGCTGTCATATTGTCAGCGGGCAGCGGCGAGTGCCCTACTTATTTCGGCAGGACTCGGAAGAGAGCAGTGAAAAGATTGCCCGGCTCCGAGACTCCGAGCGCCAGCCCCGTCTTCAGATCCAGCGTTTGATTACCGCGCCGTTTCCGCCAGGGAAATCTACTGACCGGGTGACGTCGCGCCACGCGCATTTGCCAAATTTCACACCGACTATAGTTAGCATTGTTCCAAATAAAAATACCAAAGGATCTCCAACGAGAACAAAAAAAGGATCTACAACGCGATTGTCAAGAGCATGGTAACCTACGGGTGTGAGGTATGGCCGATGAAACAGCGGACCCGGGCGGTTTTAGAGGCAACAGAGATGGACTTCGGGCGTAGATCCACTGGTATTTCCAGAGAGGACCGCGTCAGGAATGAGACGGTACGGGAGATCATGGATGCTAAGCAGACCATCGTGCATGACATTATGACAAAGCAACTCATTTGGCATGGTCATATCCAGAGAATATGGCAGGAGACAGGTTGCCGAAGAAGGTCCTTGATTGGGTTCCTCCTGGGAGAAGACGCAGAGGGCGCCCAAGGAAAGGTTGGAGGGAGGGGATTGAAGCGGAAATGTTAAGGTGCTCAATGCCCCAAGATTTGTGGTTTGAAAGAGAGCAGTGGAGGTTAGGAGTCGTAGAGCGCGAGGGAGTGTTGTATAGCGACTTATATGTATGTATTGTTCCAAATATCAAGACAACTCGTTCGAGATCATGACCACACAGCTTGGATGACAGATACAGGAGAAAGGCTGCCAAAAAGGATGCCAGCTTCGATTCCTTCTGGGAGTCCCGGGAGGTAACGAAGGAGATGTTAAGGAAAAGGATGGCAACAGGGGGTTTTGTAAGAAATGAAGGAGTGCCAACTCCCTAAAGGAGTGTAGGAAAATTGAGGACTGTACGGCAGCCAGGTGTCGCAAATCGCCAGAGAACGCCATGAAAGCAGCTCTTATGTTCAAAGCATTTTCAAGTCCCGGTCCATCGAGAAGGACCTATAGAATGAGGGTGGTTTTAGAAGATTCATTTTTGATCGGAAAAACCACCTTTGGCTTCATGAACTGCTTCTATCATTAAAAAGAAAACTGGCGGACTTTTTATGGGGATGTTTCAATGATGCCAGGACTACGCACCTACTGTCTTTTTGCCGAGGGAACTATTCACCCACACGGTTTCACCCTATACTTTTTAAGCCACGGATATTACCGATTCACTTACAACCTTTTCGACCTAGTTTTTTTCCAACCGAGAAGCATTTATGGAGTTATAAGTTGCAACAGTAAGTGTTGAGCAACGTTCTCGCGGTCAAGTCGGAAGAAATGGAAACTGGAGGTAGAAACCAAGTTCGCCTTCAACTCGATGGACGCAATTTGAGCGGCTCAGGAGTTGAAATAGTTGTATCACGCATTTTAGTTTAGCGTGACGTCCGAAGGACAAATGACTTTCGTTGTAATCTTCGTGTTTTAAATGACCATCGCAGGGAAGCGTCCAGTAACATTTACTCGATTCTCTCCGTAGAGAACAATTTCAATAATGAAATTAAGGTAAGTTGCAAAATATGGAATTGAGACCGCGAGAGCGGTGCTCAAAACTGGTAGCTAAAAACTGGAGTTAGAAATCAAGTTCGCCTTTAACTCGACCTCACCCACGACTTCCCCAAGTAGTGAAAAATCAATATAGGTCAAAACTTTTTTTTGCAAATAGTCCTGTAAAAAAGCATGGAGGTTTAAATGCTGCGGGAGATGAGTCTGTGGGCGGATGATCCCGGAATCGTTTCAAAATGGCAGAAAATTAGGTTTTATTTAGTTATAGGTCACGTTACTGATTTCATTCTATCTGAGATTTTCGATTGACTATTGTTGATACATGATTTACATCCTATATGCGGACGTATGTATTCGAAAAGGAACTATGTGCATAGGATTTGCATGCAACATAGTTCTTTTTAGCGTAAGTACGTCCATATTCCTCCTTCCCACTGACAGATAGGCCGATTTCTTCCGTAATAGTGATTGTCGTGCTTGCCCTATGACCCAGAGTTCTCGGGTCCAATTCCCCAGCCATCCAAGTTTGAAGTTCTGAGATAATAATTCTTCGGGGCTGGAAAGGGTTCAAACCAAAAGGAAGAGTGGGAAGAGTTACGAAGACTGAAGAAGGAAAAAGAAATTTCTGGAAGTTTAAATTATGATAGAAAGGCTCCAAGATATCCCGACCTTTCGACTCAATGCATAGTTGTGCTCCGAGAAGATTTTGAAGTTCATATTCAACTGAGCAAAGTAGGACGGACGTAAACGAAAGTGAGTTTTATACGTGGCAACAGGGTTTCTGTTCGATAAGCTGCAATAATTGGTCACGAGCATATCGGTTCCTGTTTGATCCTTGCGCTAGATCATCCGCGGAGGTAACCCCAATTTCCGGGATTCGCCAGAATTTGTATGAAGTGTTTTTGCCAGCAAAATCAGAATCAGAGCTCAGCGGGTGAATCAACATACCACGCACAAGTTGAGTTCATTGTTTTCTCTCGTTCCTTCCTCCCCCTCTTTTTCTCCTCCTTCTCCTTCTTCTTTTTCTTTACTTCACAGTGCTCAATTAGCAATTTGGAAGTGAACCGAGCTAAGCAGAAAGAAACCAAGCCACTTCAGCTATTGTCAAATTTAACTGGGCAATTTATTGTTTTGCGTGCAAACGATTGTGCGGATTTTTGTGCAAATTTCAATGAATTTTCTGCGTAGTACGAAGTAAATTCCTTACAATTTCCAAAGGAATCCGCACAAACGTTTGCCGACTCCCTGAAGACCTGTGGGAGGATAGGGGACTTTGGCGGCTAGGTGTCGCAGAGCGCCAGAGAGCGCTATAAAAGTGGCTTCATACATATACATACATCAGCACGTACAAACGTTCTCTTGTAAAAAATTCAATTTCCCAGTCAAATTTGGCGGTATCTGATGTGGCTTGGCTCCTTTCTGCTAAACGCGGTTCAATTGTACCTCTGCCTTGAACCTCGTTGAAAAATATGAAGAAGGTCCTTAATTCGGATGCGCAAGTAAACCGTGAACTTTCGAAAGGTCACCATTAGGGAAGTTTCAAGAACTCCTAATTTTTTAGCCATACATCATCCGTTTAAATTATCGACCGTTTAAGTCGAAAGCATACCGCCCATGCGTCATTCTGTCAGAGTATCTCAGTGGTACTGATCTTAAATTGTGAACCTGTCGACCCGTAACTGATGAATTTGCGTGGTCAAGTCATCAGTCATGGAAATGCTATTCCGTCTAAGTTGTTAGCTGGTTTTAGATCGCTTCTGTGTTGAAGTATAACCACCCTGAAGTCAAAATGAAATAATGTTTTTATCTATTTTGATGACACCTTTAAGAAATTGGGTATTTCTGGATGTACCACTCCCTGCATCGGAATGTTTGAGTATGTGCATCACACGATAGAATACGAAAGGATGTTTAACTGTACCCACACGAAAACTATGCTCACCAAAGTATAATCTGCCTCACTGTAGGTAGATTTACAATTAATATAGGATGATTTTTAGAAAATAACCACGCAACATAACGCTTTACCCAAAACACCCTTCAAAAAAAAAAAAAAAAAAAAAAAAAAAAAAACTGAATGGCAAAAATAATTTTGGCATTTGGAGCATCTGTGCTTTCCGAATATATAGTGGAGAATTTGCACGCGAATGTCTGTGTTTCATCCAAGAGTGTTTAAAGAGCTATTTCGCAGCATGTTTTATCATTTTCTTCTCATATGAGAAGTAGTGTAAAAATAGATGTAATAGTAAGAAAATGCACCCTCCGCGGACGGGAAAAAAAAAAAAAAAAAACTGAATGGCAAAAATAATTTGGGCATTTGGAGCATCTGTACTTTCCGAATATATAGTGGAGAATTTGCACGCGAATGCCTGTGTTTCATCCAAGAGTGCTTAAAGAGCTATTTCGCAGCATGTTTTATCATTTTCTTCCCATACGAGAAGTAGTGTAAAAATAGATGTAATAGTAAGAAAATGCACCCTCCGCGGACGTCATGTCCCATTTTAACACTTGTATTACCGCAGATTAGATCTTCTTGTCATATCCTCTCCGATAATTGTTCAATTTACGAGGTGTTCAGCTCATTCAGTAGTTTTCGTTTAAACACGAAATTTATCAAATTTCGGCCACCTGCGAATTCTCCATTCAATTTACGAAGAGTTTGTGCCCGGATCATCAAATATGTGGTAACCGCAGGAGTACATGGCAGGTCACGGGAAACTCATTTTCGCAAGAACAACCACCCCCAAATTCCTCGCATCAAGGTAGATATCAACCAACGTGGACGTATCTTGCCATGCTGAACATCATTGTCGGGCAGCGAGGCGTGCAGACAGCTCGGATTCGAGTTTTTCCCTCTGCGGTCGTGGGTCGCCGTGCTAGACGGCGCAGGTCGCCGTGGCTGATGGTGACGGACGTTAAGCTCCTGGAAAAGCCCGTTGTGCGCAGTTGACTCCGCCGGGGAAATAAAGTCCAAAGCTAATTTCCTAAATCCACCGCCTCTCGGGCTTAATTAGCGACGCGACGGAGCCGTTTTGTAATGTTGCGATATTAATGGCTCCTCAAGCCACATTGGAGCTCCTCCGCCAGGCTGCGATTGCTGAGTGTGGCCTCAAGTGATGAATATGGAAGCTAGAGGCCTCCCGCCCGCGCTCCTGTAGTGTTTTTAGTTTCAGAGAACGAATTGGATCTCAGAGACCCGCGGACATGACCAATTTTTTTCGGGTCTGACCACCATCATCTAACGAAAATGATTGAAGTTGTGCGAAGTAATTTTTACTTCGTTTGTTCGCCGCGATTTTACGGAAAATCTCCAGGCAGGAAAATTGCTAAAAGTTTATCAGTCGGGAATTCCGTCAAATGCCCAGGCAGATTGTTAAATTTTGACGGTTTACACAATTTTGTGAGTTCATGGCAAGAAACTCACGAGTTTTCGATATTTTTCGAATAATAACGCCATCAAACCACGGAACTCTTCTTGTCTCTTCCTCTTCAATTGCTTCTCATATTTTTAAATTTGGAAATTTTAAAAATTCTGTAGTTTATGACCTACTGAAAATTTCAAGATAAGTGTCTGTTTAGGAGCTAAAAATCGTTTAAAATACCATTGTGTGATGCAAAGTTTTACTGATAATTTTGTCTTACAGGTGCAATTACTTATTTTGTCTAAAAATAATCAGAATTTCAATCTAAGAGCGAATATTCGAAAAATTGTCTGGACATTTGATAAAATGCCTAATTTTATTATTTGCCTGTGACCAGGTCCGGATTTACCCACTTGCCGCCCATGGGCCGCCTGTATTTTGCCGCACCTTCTCATTAGTTTTGAAACATCGATACAAACCATCAAGTGAACGTGCCAGAGGAGGAGGGTTGCATAAGACGCGTTTACTCGCGTTGGGCACATTTTTTGTGAAAACCCTGTCACCACTAGCAAAAGTTCACGGAACTTTGCGCGAAAATTAAGTTCCGTAAACCTATCCATGTGTGGACAAGGCCTTTCATCAATGAAAAAAGAACGACAAAATTATGAAAGAATAAAAACATGAATGTTTCTGCCACCACGCCAACCGCGTTGTGTTTGGCGCAATGCGTGAAGTATCCCTATAGTCTTGTAGGCGCTATGTGTTTCACGCGCCGACCGCTGCTGACCACAAGTATTCATGCAGTCTTGTAGGCACTATGAGTTTCTCGCCAACCGCTGCTGACCGCACTCCGTTTAACGCAATGCGTGAAGTATTCGTGGAGTTTTGTAGGCGCTAATATGTGTTTCATGCTGACCGGCGGCGCGCCGAGGGCTTCTCCTTTCCATCCATCTCAAGTCCTCGTCATCATTGCTCTCTACGCCGCGCCGCTCCGAGCCAAATTTCGTGTTTGGTTTCTCTCTCAACTTCTGTCTCTTGCATAACCGAAAGACGAACAAATTAGAAATTACTATTACTTTAACTCTCAGGAAATGAGAGATTTTTTCGCCTCTTCTCTTTCGAAATCTGTTTTCTGAATCAGATTTTTTTCTTGATACCTACATTTGAAAAAATTACAAAATTTGCCGCACCTTAAATTTGCCGCCATGGGCCGCGGCCCACGTGGCCACCATATGCCACTGCCTGTGACATATATATATTATTGCGGCACAACTGGCTTCAATTTTGGCAACGACGATGAATCCGCAGATCCAATCCAAGCGCAAGCGCAGCTGCAAGCCGCAACTAGATCTGCAGCTCGGCCCGGCGCGCCGCGCAGGCTGCGGCTTGGCCTGCACGTCATCGAGTCTTCGAGACCCTTCTTCCCGCCGCCGCTAATTCCTTCCTCATAAGCGTCACGGCGCACGGCTCATAGCGCCAGACCACCCATCGAAAAACTATTATCGAGTAAATTAAAAACTTAGCTAGAACTTAGTAGCGCTCGGCGAGCTTCGCGTTTGTTCGCGTCCGTTTGCCGACTCACAGCGCGCGAAAAACGGCCGCTACGTGACGCAACGGTGTACGCAACGTTAACGCCGGGTTACGGCATGTGCCTAATGCCACTCCAAGTCGGCACGGTGAGTCGGCCGTTAAGGGATTTTATTTTATGGGCCATGTTATAAAATAAACGTACTAATTGTCACCACTTTGCGCCAGCAATTGGCTTATCTGTTGACTTTCCTTTCAAAGAGTTAATCAAATAAGCCCAGTACCATCATCGTAAACTTACCAAGTAAGCTTTAATTTTATTTTGGTTTTGTCGTTTTTTTCGTCAAGAAACTTCACAAATTTCTTTTCTCGTCCCATGAAGTGAAATTATTTTGACTGTGCTGTAGATCAAAGACCATAGCATCAGCAAGACATAGAGCTAGAAGATGGACAATATATTAAAAGCTGCGAACATTACAAATATCCAGCAGTTCGAGTATCCCAAGATGGAAAGATGGACCAAGCAATAAAAGATCGTAACCTGCAGGGAAGGAAAGCTATTGCTACGTTAAATAGATCATCCAAGTTGCAATGTCAATTTGACAACCTGCGTTAAAAAACACCGCACTACAATTTCGGGGCTTGCAGGACAAGGCGCATAAGCGCATTTTTTAAAAAAAATTGGTCATTTATAAATTCAATTAAAACTAGACATAAAGCATATTCTGTGCAAAATTCGCTCTCAAATTCCAATTTTCAAGCATCAAAATGTCAGTTTAACTTTTATTTCCGCCTGAAGGATCCATGTAATTTCGAAACTTCAAACACGAATTTTTTCGAAATAGCAAAAAGTGCACTAATGCTCCTTGTCCTCCAAGTCCCTCAATTATGCTACACTTCAATGAAAATTTGACAAACCTGCAGAACAATACAGTATTTCCTACTATCCCAGATGTTAGTTTTTCTTATTGTTTCCCGTATTGTTATCGCAAGAAAACCAAGATTAGTCTCCAGCCACTTGCAAGTATAGGAATATCAAGGAAACCTAGATGATGATTGCATGAGCAAGATAAAATTCTGAAATTCTCTAGTTCATGACCACCATTATCTATTCCATCGGTCAACATCGGTTAATTTGGCTGCCATACCTACTTATTGGTTTATCGAAGCATTCCATATCCGTTTGAATAGTGTCACAAATTGGCGACAAAACGAGGGTTGCAACCAGAGAATAAATATGACCAAAAACTCAAATAACTTTCTTTTCGAAAAAGTTTGGTTTTACCCTCTCTTCTTTGTCCTACAAGAACATTGCAAATAGGAACAATGGATTAAAACTTTTGAAAAATTTTAAAAAAAACTCACGCTTTCACCAAATGATCATTTACCGCATCACATCCGCCTGACGATATATAATCATTTAGTGAAAGCGTGAGTTTTTTTAAAATTTTTCAAAAGTTTTAATACAACAGCTTTTACCGTTTTATAAAAATTTCGATCGTTTTATTAAAATTGCATAGGAACAATGGACATAGAAAATCAAGCACATGAATCCGATTTAATTCCGTGGTTTCTGTCTCTTTCTAAAACAACTGCATCTGGTTGTAACAGAATTAATGAGACCTCAGATCTCCAAGTGTCCAAGCACGCGATTCATTCAGCGAGTGCGCTAGTTTCGACTCGGGAGTGTCCGCGGGGAGATTTTGCGCCTGGATTTCGCCCAATTAGTGGAAAATTCGCCCGGTTTTCCTCGGCTTGCCCTCTGGTTGTTTCTGGAACCGTTCGGCGCGGCACGGCCGAGCAAGGAAATAGAAAGGAGAAAAGGTTCTGGACTGGCGCGCAGGAATTATCAGAGCAGATCAGTTGAGCGCAAAACGGTGCCGCGCTGTCGTTGGCCAAGCTCCGAGAGAGCATCGTCGATTTTGCCCACCAGAGGGCGCTCCGCTAAGCGTAGAAATTAATGTACCCAAGGTACTGTACCTTCCTCCTAGGGAGTACCTTTATAGGGAGAGTATGGACATCACGCCCTTCCACCTGCTCACGGAGGCTTTAAGATGATCCATAAAGGGCGGTTTTTTGTTCTGTATTTAGATTATGGGAAAGAGGAAGGGGTTATTACACATCCGAAAACATAACACTGGTTAAGAGAAAAAAGAACGGAAAAGAATACTTTTTTTTTGTATTTTACTAAATTTCTGTGGAAAAACGACCATGTGACAACAGTGTGCGTGCGATGTCCGCGCGAGAAGTGAATCCGGATCCGTGCAAGAGGAGGAGGGGATGGGGGAGGAAGAGAGGGGAGCGGGAAGCTGGAATCTTTCTCAGCATTCGCCGCCGATCAGAAAAAAAAACCATGTCAATTTCTAGCATCTTGCGCTTATTTGCCAGAGTTTCAAATTTTTCTAAAAATTATGCTCGTGTAGTCTAAGGAAAATTGTTATCTGCATGTCCATGTCGAGCCGATGCGAACTTGTTCTGGAATGTTCAATCTGTGCAGTTTTGAAAAGTAGAGAGTGCACGTATAGTTCGCGGGTATTTTTCCAGATTCTCATGAAATGCCATTAAC